>NC_091127.1:178020878-178200878 GCF_040183065.1 Periplaneta americana
CCGGAATGAACTCCACGACCTCCGATAAAGTTAGAATTTGTGTACAGTCAGGTTTCGTAATGAGTGGCCTTGGTTGTCATTCACCTGCACTCCCGGACCAGTCGAAAGGGATTGATTGCACTTGTTCGGTTTGTGTGATGCGTTGTGCAGATGCCGAGAAGTTTTTGCAATGCATTCTTTAAAATGTCGAGTCATGTAAAGTTGGAATTCCTCTAATTACAAAAGTTGTGACACAACTGAACTGAAATTCCAAGACGACGTTGCATTCGCTTTTTTTTTTTTTTGTCTCGTGCAGTTACTAACCCATTTCAGAAACCAATTCTATGTAGGGTACTTGTTTGTGATGTTTTCCAGCTGAAAGTTATTTACAAAGCGTTTTTATTTTGCCGTCAGTGTAAAGGTAGACGTGCTTGTGCAGGAAGCGCATGTTCTTGGAATGGCTTGTATTACTGAATAGCTGTAGGACGTGCGTTCCATTCTTTTCTTTGTATATCGTAGCCCTGTCATTTTTAGCGCACATAGCGATCCTGGTGGTGGTTCACGAACCTATTCTCGTAAAAAAATACATCTGTAGTAAGCAGTAGCCCAAACAGCTATTCGAAGACGATATTTTAGTAAGAAAGTGGCATGAAAGTTTAACAAGCCAGTTATCGAGGAACCCTCTGAATGCTTTAAATCACAGTTTGAGACTATTAGCTTCTAATTGACGGACTTTTAAAGAATATGGTGGAAGTGTCAGGATTATCAGAATGAAATGAAAAGAAGGATATAGAAAGCACGGACAATATTGTATTTACACCTCTGCGTTGAAATTAAAATGTACGAGAAATGCCCAACCTGCTCTTATTAGGGATGGCAAGCCTGCCTGCTTTGCTTACTTCCCAGAGGAAGGCAGGCTACGGGTTTTATCCATCGAGAAAAACTACTATTAAGAAATAAATACGATGTCGTGTAATTTCTACTTAGATTTTAAATTGATGATCCATAAGTATGAAAATTTAATTTGCTAAACGAATTAAATATAGCAAAGTATGAATGAAATTAATGTTAGTAAAATATGATGGAAGTGTTAAAGTTGCCACTTGCAAATTAAATTAAATTGCTGAAAGTATTAAAATTGCAACAAAGATTATGGAATGGCGATAGAAGTATGAGTTTCCCCACCTACAAATAAACTGCTGCAATCAATTAATTGGTTGGAAGTTAACCAGTTTACATAAATGCATTTAAATACATATTCTCATTGTCAATTAAAATCGAAAACGAACGCAGTAGAATCTATAATTGTATTTAAATTTGTACAGAGAGATTCAATAAATTAGCTGTCAATTTATGCGCATACTTATATAAAATGGATGAAGATTTCTTTTTGCATTTCTGCAAATGAAGGATGTCATTCACAGCAGGTCTGTGTGAGGGCCAGCCCCCTGTTTATGTTTTAGTCACTGGACTCATGATTTCATGTACTGCTCGTATAGTCGAGAATGAAGGTTATTTTTGAACGCTCTTACGATAATCCAAATGTATTTCTATTTCGAGGAACTTGATAAAATGTCGAATATATTTGGAGGCGAACCATTTCCATTATAAGTAGGCTATATCCAATTAATTTGAAATGTACTATAATATGCTGAATATTGTTGAATTTATCGAATTGATGTCTGTGCCTTGAGCCGTAGTTCATACTATGACCTAGTGAGAGTCGTTTCGTATTTCCCAAGGTCATCCTTGTTCGCCTTTCCTTTGTTGACAGTATTTGTACACATTTTCATAGATTGTCAAAAGAGATGAGAACTCTCGTGGTATTTCAATAAGACTATTCGCGAATAATATAATAATAAAAAGAAGGTAACAATTATATTACTATTAAAATAATATATAAGTTGCTAACTTGGGCCTTGGCCTCCTGCAATATGAAATTCATGGGTGAACATTTGATAATAGCTGTAGAAATTATGATTAGTGAAACAGAAAAATTAAACAAATATTTGAGGTTATAAACATTTTATTTTCAACTAGGTACTTTCATTTAGTGAATTATCTACAAGATGGGAGCTCTTATGTTATTTGAATAAGACTATTTCGTTAATACTCGTATTTTAATAAATAATTTATAACATACAGAAACAGATTATATTATAAATTAAAATTTAATTCTTCCATTTGCTAACACGGTCATCACGCATTGTTGTTAAGGAAACACTTCAGATATTTAACATCTGAACATCGGGTGCGACAAGATATTAAACAAATGCGCATCAGGTGCGACAAAATTCTTTGAACTAGATTGCCATTGATAGTTGGCTTTGATTGGTTAAAATTAAATAGATTTTTACATTCCATTAATGCATTGCATGAGCGAAGTAGTGTGTGTAATTGCTCCTGGTATCATCTACATGTCTGGTGTTGAGGAAGGCTTGTGTGTGCACACAGCTCTACAACCGTGACGGATCCAACGAATAGGCTTTTCTTTTTCTTCCTTTCTGATGATGGAGGCGGTATGTAGCATCCCTATTTCTACACCCACGGTCTAATTATAGCACTATATTGATCAACACCTAATTTATTTATTTATTATTATTTATTGTGCTGTACAACAGCCTGGGACCAATAACAGTTCAATAATAATAATAATAATAATAATAATAATAATAATAATAATAATAATAATAATAATAATAATAGTGATTTATTACAATATTATTATGTTGCTTAGCAGTCATGGAAAAAGTGATAGAATAATACTGCAGAATTAAAAATTGAGCACATTAAACATTACAGTAATATTACTACAAAATTTAAAATAAGTAAATTAAACTTGTCATGTTAAATAATAGATGTATAAGAAAATAAAACAGTCTTAAACGAAGAATCCTTCTCTAATCGGTGATGTATATAATGAGAATAGGCCTACTAGAAATGTTACAATGAAAATTAAATATAATTTTTACAAGACACATAAATGATAAGTCAATAACAAACGAAGTCTATACATTGAAAGGATCGAATTCACGACCATGGATGTTGGCATTTTTAATGCATCTGGAGACTAGCGAAAGAAATTTTGAATTTTTATTATAGAAAAGTTTGTGAGCTCACATAGGAACTCGTAAGCTAATATTATTTAAGAAGGAGTCACAGGATATAATATCACCTTTTAGGACCTACAGAATAGGATCATCGAGCTCATGCGGTCTGGCATAATAATCAGGTTGGGATTTCTGTGTAAATGCATATGTGTTCTTTCCTTACCTACTGTTGAAATGTTGTCATATGTTTACAAATTAGGATATTTGAAGTGATTTGAAATATATTTTATTTTCCATATTTCCGGGTATACTAGGCCTACATATTTTTACATGTTTGTGGAAAACCGACCTATCTTCCTTGACATGATTTAACATTTCATTTGAAATATATTCTATATTTTAAAAGCTATTCTTGTTGGAAAATAATTTAAAATTTATTTTACTAGCATCAGCATTTGAAAGCCGGTTAGTTACAATATATGCCGCACACCATTACTATTACTATTATACAATGTAATATACTGTAATATACTTTACAAAGAGGATTGTATACATTAAATAAAATATTAAAAGATTTTGGGATGGAAATTTCAGCACAAAAATCAAAAGTAATGGCATTTTTAGGACAAGACCCAGTCAGAAGTAAGATAATACACAATAACCAATGCCTCGAACAAGTACAAAATTTCAATTATCTGGGTTGTGAAATATCTTATCAAAATGAAAAAGATGTGAACAAGAAAATTACCAAATTTACACAAATTCTAGGAATAATAAACAATGCATTAAAAGCTAAATTAGTACAAAAATCCACAAGAATAAAAATATATAACACACTAGCATTACCCTCCCTTTTATACGGAAGCGAGATTTGGACATTAAAGAAAAAAGACATGAACAGAATCAAAGCAACGGAAATGAAATTTTTGTGGAGGACAGCAGGATATACTCTTTTAGACCGAAAAAGGAATGAAGAAATTTTAGAACAATTAGAAGTAGAGTCAGTAGAAGAAAAAATCAGCAGATACAAATTCAATTGGCTAGATCATGTAAGAAGAATGGAAAATTCAAGAATCCCAAAAATTATGATGCAATATAAACCTAGAGGACATCGCCGACCAGGAATACCTTCAAGAAGACTGCTAGATGGGGCGAAACATGTCTACAGAGGCCTAATTCGTGAAGGATGATGATGATATATTGGGTATACTTCAATCTTGTTTTCGGCACTGAATCCGATAAAAAACGAAGTCCCTTTTATGGGGCAATGAGATAACCGGTACCGGAATAATAATAATAATAATAATAATAATAATAATAATAATAATAATAGACACGAATTTCATGTTTCGTTTACATAGGGAACGAGAATTGTTAGTCCAGCATTGCCTTATGTGGGTAACTTCGTCATTTGTTTTTTTTTTATATAGGAAGCATTTTATCCAGTCAGTTCTGTGTTTTGTATTACAGAACTTGAATAAATGAGGTTTTATTTAAAGTTACGTTTATTTCAGCCATAAAATAATTATAAATAATAAATTATGAAGAACTAGCACGTTCACTGGGAAGTCTAAGAACTCCAAATCATAAAAAGTTTTGTAAAGTTATGAAGTCAGAGATTTTATTGTTTTGGATAAGTTCCAAACCAAATGGTAATTCAAATTACTGAAATGACTACTTAGTTTAATTTATCGTTCTTAATATTTCCGCAAAACATTAGCTAATTCTGTCATGCCTGTTTGACGGACATAAATTATTATTATTCTTGTTGGTTGCGGATGTATGAAGGACACCTTTAAACGGTCGTTTAAACGCACTTGTTTGGATGTATCGGATGTAATTCACTCGGAAGCAGATGGAATGCCGGGAATGCGCAACACCTACACTCGTAAATCAGGTACAGTCGCTGACAGTTGAAGAATAAATATCGGCGGGCGCTCAGATGTTTGCGTGCACCGATGAATCGATTAGTATCGACTACGTTAGCATGATCGATCGTAATTAATAGGCATTGTTGCATATAAAAGGAAATTTATGCGTTTCATGTTGTATAAATTTTCGTATCGGCATAGTTTCTGCTGCCATACCAGCAGCTGTCGTCATATTCGATACCGAGTCTGAATTTCGGAACTAAATTCTTGCGAGCTTTTACGTTTTGTGGAAACCACGACAGCATGTTCCATTGAATCGTAGGATATGTCTGCCAGTTGTAAACTTATGCCCGTGTAAAGTGTTGGCCAGCCTTTGTCTAAAAATGTGTGACGTGCTGAGAAAGTCCAGATAGGGGCTTTAAATCATGGCTTTTCGTTGGCAGCAAGCATGAAAAAAAGAGACTAATTTTGGTAAAATGGTAATGATTTTGGAAATAAGAGACTAATGACTGACTGAATGAATAAATGAAACAATGAATCGCTGACTGAATGAACGAATCATTGACTAAATGAATCAATCACTGAGTCCACACCTGTGGAGTAACGGTCAGCGCGTCTGGCCGCGAAACCAGGTGGCCCGGGTTCGAATCCCGGTCGGGGCAAGTCACCTGGTTGAGGTTTTTTCCGGGGTTTTCCCTCAACCCAATACGAGCAAATGCTGGGTCACTTTCGGTGCTGCACCCCGGACTCATTTCACCGGCATTATCACCTTCATCTCATTCAGACGCTAAATAACCTAGATGTTGATACAGCGTCGTAAAACAACCCAATAAAAAAAATCAATCACTGAGGGCCGTATTCATAGACATTCTCAGCGCGGGCTTCCTGTGGATGATCAGCGAACTAAAGTTTTTCGTATTCATAAACCAGTGTTAGCGATATGATATGATATGAATCCAGTCGATAGCCGGGGCTAGTTTAGCACTCTCGTAGCGCGGGTTAGGGAAATGTCTATGCACGAGTGGCGGAATGAAAGACTAATTTAATGAATAACAAAACACTTGGTCATTAAAACAGGATTACCCTTCACAATGAAAGTGGCCTTAGGTTTCTTGAGTCAACATCAATTTATCGTAGCTTATACCAAGGCCATCTGCGTAACTGGAGTTACGGGCTGGGGCGGAGATGGGCCACACTTTGGTCACTTTTTGAGATAAACACATTTCAATATTTTTTGCAAAAGAATAATAACTTCATCGGTAGGTAGCTCTCATTTATATGTTGGCCAAATTTTATCAACTTGATCGCTCTCAAAATTCATACTTTACTTGTTCCAAACCAGTTTTCGTGACGGAAAATCGACATTTTAAAGTTTTTTTTTTTCACACATTCACTTTTGCTGCGTTTACTCACATTACAATACTGCAGGCATAACAAATTTCATGCTAAGAAGTTGAAATGTTTACTGCATATTCTAAAAACGATGGTAAGGAAACTACAGATTTTTGGATAAATTAAATATTTTCAAAATTAAAAAAATTAATTTACTGTAGTTACTATCCGGACAGTAAAAAAATAAATAAAAATTTTAAACTGACTGGATTAATTTTTTCAGGTTACACACCGTTCATATTTCAAATTATGGTTCTGCTGTTAAATGATATGTCAAAGAGATGATGTACTTTTTTCAGATCTGTAACTTATATTTTGTGGGAGTAGATACATTCTGAGAAAGTCACATTAAATAAAAAGTAATAACTCAATAACATCTATTGAACTGATACAAATGAAACTGGGGATATTAATGCTAGCAATAACAGGTTGCTATATGCAAACAATTAAGCCTGCAGCTTAAAAAATTTAGAAAATTGAATTGTCACACATTTCATCCCTTAATTGTGTAAAGACCTAGGATCAAATTCTTCATCCGTTTGTAACGTAGTTTGATGGTTACTACTGTTCAGTAATTTGTAAGTTGTTATTATTTTTAAAATTATTTTGTCGATTCATACATTGAAAAATTTCTCAACTATATATATATATATATATATATATATATATATAGTCTGGTATATGCAAGAAATATTTTCAAACAAGTGCGAACCAGTAAAATATAAATATAATGACAATATAAAATTATTTAACTATAAAGAATCAAAAGCATAATAAGTAGGAAGATCCGATCCATGCACCCCATGCTTGCTGTTGCCACTCAACTGGCCCAGGACTTTCAATAAATACGTAGTCAAGAAGTTAGCGGCCATTTTAAAAACTTTTCGAGAGGGAGGATATGGCTACCCATCTACATATTTCCACGTGTGTTGGAATCTACTCTCCAAACTGAGTTCCAATAGAATATTAGTCTTCCGTTTACGCACTCCGTTTGAAAGGCTCCTAAAGGTTATTTACCTGTTAAGAGGAAAGTAGAAATGTGAGCAATAAGGTTCCTAATGGGGTGTTCTTGTAATAGTAAATGTTTTGGACATAGACGGGCTGTCACCCTCGTCTTCTGAGACACCCTGTCATGGTTCGATGAAATGGGAAAATTTTGCTTTGCTTCAGTGTAAATACCACATGACTCACCCCGCCTTCCCGATTGCTCAGACTGGAAACATCAAATGGGGTGGGTTGTGGTACACAGAACCAAAAAAAAATCTGATAGGCCTGTTAACTGTGACGTGAACTTACATCAGTCTGCATTAGCGCTGTCTCCTGAGGTGGCTTGATCTGTGAAATGAGTTAGTGTCATGGCGGTGCAGTTTATAGGGCAAGGGATGAGTGCGAACGACTCAGAAATGAAGAAACTGTGATACGGAAAACGAGAGTTCTCCGAGAACACGATCTTTGCTTAGTAAGTCCCCGGAAAGTTGAAGTCGGTCTACTCGTAAATATATTATTTTCCACTCTCACTGCTGCTTGTTATTCGCTTGTTTTTAGGGAAGCAATGGATTTTACCGTGATAATGTTGGTTGCTATTGACGACGAGATGCAAGTCACATTACTTCCCTAGGAAAGTCAAGATATGTTTCATTCAACAGTAACATAGCAACAAACAAAATAATACTCAAAACTCGATAGCCCTCCCTACAGTTCAGGTATTAAATAATGTAAAATGGAAAAATATATTTGTACTATGTAAAATGTGGGAGTGGAATAGTATATAGCGATACAAGCGTGGTGAGTACATTATAACAGAATCGAAGGTAAGTTAGAGAACATGAGACGAAGTCGAGTCTTATCTATTTCCTAGATTCTGTTATGCACGTAACACATGTATTGCACACTATTTTTGGCCGACCTTAATAAAAAAAATGAATTATTATTAATCATTTTTAATTGAAATAAATAGGTAGCTTGTTTTTGGACGCTAACATTTTCATGTGTGATCGCCGTTTGTTAATTATCGATAGGTATCATTCATTTGTTATTATTCGTATTTGTCGATAGATGTTATTCATTTGTTATTATTCGTGTTTGTCGATAGGTGTTATTCATTTGTTATTATTCGGCGGCGATTGCGAAAATGTTGTAATAAAATAAATTAGAAATTTTAGTTTTATCTTCAAAGATATAGGTAGGTGACACATTAATTTTTTTCTCGCTGTTATTTATACTCACTTTAAATCTTTGGTCATATCACGAGTTAATGCTTTGGCTGAAATCCGAAGCCTGTGTAAGCTACTATTGTTGAGACTGGTTCTATTGCTGTGAAGTAGATGGCGACTGTATATGTATTACTCATTTGTTATGAATACCCTGAAAAACTTCAACCAGGAAATTCAACCCGACCGGGAATCGAACCCGGACCCTCTGCGTAAGAGACCAGCATGCTGACCCCTACACCACAGAAGTGGTCACATTAATTTCATACATAAATATAAATAAATAGCATATAGAAAATGTTTGTCGCTGACATTAATTATACAGGGTGCCCGAGAAGTCCCTAACCATTTCTGGGAAGGAGCACTTTAATTCAGATGAAATGTTTTTAATATGAAAGAAGACATCGTAATTCAATGAAATCACTGCCGTTCGACATGATTGCTCTCCATATCCAAGCAGGGTTGCCATCTCTCCTCGGTGCACCTGAACGCACGCTGCAACATTGTACGCACCGATGTCGAAATCCGTTCACGCAGGTACTACAGATCCCTAATCTTCACCTTGTACACCTGAGTCTTGACGTGATCCCATGCAAAGAAGTCAAAGGGGGTTAGATCAGGCGACCGTGCTGCCCAGAACCGTGGTGAGCCTCGTCCAATCCAACGCCCTGGGAACGTCTCGTTGAGGTAATTACGCACAATGTGCGCAAAGTGGAGTGGGGCGCCGTCCTGTTGGAACAGAATGTTGTCGGCAAACAATTGGAGCTGCAGGAATTGCTCAAGCATGTCCAGGTACGATGTTGACGTCATTGTTGCTTGAATAAAAAAGAATGGACCGTAAATGCTCTGTTGGATGGAGTATTACGTTCCAATTCCATGGCGATGTGTGGTTGTTTACAGCCATATCCTGCGGTTGTGGGGTTGACGAGGCCCAGGAGTGAAAGGTAGCCTCATCGCTGGGCAGGACGTGTGCCAACAAATGCTCATTGTTTACTGCCTTAATTAAATCGTGGCACATGGCCATGCGTGCCACGTAGTCCTCAGGTTCAGGATGATGGAGCACCTGGATGTGACAAGCCTTTTCTTCAGTCCGAAGCGCAAACAGTGGACTTTGGGATGCCGTGTTGGACTGCTCGATCGCCTGCCCTTGTGGTAGCCACAGATTCCTGCGACGGACCAGAACGCTTCTCGTCACTAACATTCCCAGTTCGCTAGAATTTGTTGATCAAACCTCTAGTGGTTGTTCGTGTTGGGACTTCTGTACGGTAACGTCAGCTAAACCTCAGCAAAGGTCAGTCCATTGAGTCTCCACTTACGACTTTTCTTCGTTGTTCTGTGGTCAACATCTTTCAGATCAGTCCACACCTGTGGAGTAACGGTCAACGCG
This sequence comes from Periplaneta americana, assembly GCF_040183065.1. NCBI lineage: Eukaryota > Metazoa > Arthropoda > Insecta > Blattodea > Blattidae > Periplaneta > Periplaneta americana. Next base: position 178,030,768 of record NC_091127.1, read on the forward strand.
TCTGGCCGCGAAACCAGGTGGCCCGGGTTCGATTCCCGGTCGGGGCAAGTTACCTGGTTGAGGTTTTTTCCGGGGTTTTCCCTCAACCCAATATGAGCAAATGCTGGGTAACTTTCGGTGCTGGACCCCGGACTCATTTCACCGGCATCATCACCTTCATCTCATTCAGACGCTAAATAACCAAAGATGTTGATAAAGCGTCGTAAAATAACCTACAGAAAAAAAATCTTTCAGATTACTTACAATAAAGATACAAAAATGAGCGTTTTCCCAGAAATGGTTACAGACTTCTCGGGCACCCTGTACATCAGTGTAAATAAATTGCATACCGGTATAGGTTAATGCTTGAATACGTATTTTTCTCCATGGATGTTTTCACGTTCAGCCACGAGCCCACGAGTGGCGCTCAGAGCAACAACCGGAAGTCGTCAGAAATGGTATTCACGCTTACGTTTTATCTACATTAATTCCTGTTTTCTTACAAATCTCCACTCCAGTAAATTAATTTAGAAAGAGTACAGCTATAATAATACATTTAGTTATTTATTTCCTCACAGCACATAGTGGTGCGCGATGCTGACAGTTCGTAACTTTTAAGTAGATAAATAAAAGTCGATTTGATTTATTTGCTTACCGCACGTGTGTTGTAAGTTTAACTTACAAGGCCTACCAACAACATCGGTAAGGTTGTTAAGAAACACGATCGGCCAAAATTGTACATTATGCAATGAGCCTATAATGGTAGTAATTAAGACGCGAGTATGAGTGTTTATGAAACGAGCGCAAGCGAGTTTCATAATTTTCATACGAGCGTCTTAATTACCATTATAGGCAAGTTTCATACGACTTTTTATGCTCGACCATATTTCTAACTTGAAATTATTCAGAAGTATTAATTTTATTTGTATCTGACTGAAGATCGGAAGTGATCTTGTGCATAGCTCGTATATTGTGAGATGTGCGCAGACGCGAAAGTATTGATTTTTTCCGAGGAACAATAATGTCATTGACCTTGATGTAATGTAAAGAATAACATGAACTAATTTTGATATAACCTGGAAATTGATTTAGAATTGAAAAACGAGATGACAAATTGAATTTATTTGAATATTATTTACAATTAACGCTAATTATTATAGTAACAGAACATAACCTTCTGCGACAGTATTGGATTTCCAGCCTCCGTGACGTTTCCCTCGTTGTCTTTCGATTGCATATCCGAGAATAATCGAAAACCTGAACTTTAATGAATAGGTGTACTTTAATGACATGCATTAAAGGACTGCTACCAGGTGTATAATTACTACATTTCGGCATGGTCGAGCATAAAACATTATATGCAATTCGTGAGTGAAGTAGAATGGCGTACTAATGTACTGCTCGCAAACTCTTCCTTCGGTAGTAAAAACTGCTTGCCTCCCTTAATACATAAATAACTATTTATTACCGTAATATACATTTGACCAAGTAATCTGAACAACAGATTGACGTCGTGCTTCCCAAAACAACTTTTTTGTTATAAAAATGACGAGGTGTAGCTCTTACAGACCTTTCGTTATTCTTTGCGCATTCTTTTGCAAAACAAAAAATATGTTTAGCTTCAAATGAGTTGCACCAGAATATTAATCCATATTTCATTACAGGATGAAAGTACACAAATAATGTCATTTTAAGTGTGTTGTATCGCCAGGAGGAGATGAGGATCTGCATATCAGGCAGAGCTCGATTTAGTATATAACATATTCTACGATGTGTGTTTTAAGTTCGAGTGATGTCCAATCCCAAACCAAGGAACTCTGTGCTTAAAGATTATTTGATATCATTTCCATTTAATCTAATGTTGTAGGGAAACTGAGTACTACTAAACTATTTTTATCAGTGTTAAGTGCTAGTTTATTTGCACTAAACCATTCATTAATTATATTTAACTCTTTAGAAGTGTTTATAAAGTGATCGTAATGTTTACTTGTACCATCGACAGATAAGATTATCTGGGATAAATCATTATTTATGGTTTAGACTATATTAATATAAACTAGAAACAATAACGGACCTAAAATTGATCTCTTACTTAGTTGCTTATGCCTTTTAAGGAACTCGGAGGTTCATTGCCGCCCTCACATAAGCCCGCCATCGGTTCCTATCGTGAACAAGATTAATCCAGTCTCTACCATCATATCCCACCACCCTCAAATCCACTTTAATGTTATCCTCCCAACTATGTCTCTGCCTTCCCAAAGATCTTATTCCCTCCGGCCTCCCAACTAACGCTCTATATGCATTTCTGGATTCGCCCATACGTGCTACATGCCTTGTCCATCTCAAACGTCTGGATTTAATGTTCCTAATTATGTCAGGTGAAGAATACAATGCGTGCAGTTCTGCCTTATGTAACTTTCTCCAGTCTCCTGTAACTTCATCCCTCTTAGCCCCAAATATTTTTCTAAGCACCTTATTCTCAAACACCCTTAACCTCTGTTCCTCTCTCAAAGTGAGAGATCAGTTTCACAAACATACAGAACAACCGGTAATGTAATTGTTTTGTAAATTCTAAGTTTCACCTTTTTGACAGCAGACTGGATGATAAAAGCTTCTCAACCGAATAATAACACGCATTTCCCATATTTATAAAATTGATCTCTGTGAATCTTAATGTTTAATATCTGAGTGAGTAGCTTTGTGACTATTTTGGTATATTTATTTCCAATTTTTGTTTTCTAGTTGATAAGTAAAATTCTAAACCAACCTAAGATCCCATCTTTAATACCATAAAATTATTTTTTTTATCAATATATTGTCATTTACACAATGAAAAGCTTTAGTAAAATCACACAATATCCCTTCAATATGTAATTTCGAACTTAAAGATTTCTTTACTTCATGCACCAACCTAAAGTCTGCATTCTCTGTCGATTTTTGTTTTCAAAATCCAAACTGCTCTGACACTAATTTATTGTTGAATTCCAAATAACGGAATAATCTGTTATACATGACTTTATGAAACACTTATGAAGGGGAAAGGAACTGGCCACACACTAACCGTTGTCTCCTGGCTTAGTTGCCTCATGTGTGATGCCTTATTTGTGTCACTTGTGAGGTTAAAATCTCTCTCCAGACAGTTGACTAAACATCGATAATTAGCAGTAGTAGATTTACCTCTCATTTTGTATTTTGATTTTACTATTGACTATTTTGTCTTGACAAATTACAAAGATCATCTTGCATGTGGTCGCTGATAGAGTGCTCGAAGGAATCTGTGATATAATTTCGATTATTTACTTCATAGTTAGTGATTTCAATAACATAAATATTTTCGTGTTTTGGATATCGACCAATCTAATTTTTAATAATATCCTAAATATGTTTAATTTTGTTTTCTGAATTTTGTATTTTTGTTATAATGTATAATTCTAACCTCCTTCACAATTTTGTACACTTAATTATCAGTATGAGGATTATTACTGTTGTTAGTGATTAAATATAGATTCCTTTTCGTAATCCACGGGATTTTAATTCCCTGGATCCACTTTTGGATTTTTTTTTTCACAGCCTTCATTGGAAAACATTTATTGAAATAATTCGTCAATATGGTTGAAATTGCGTTAAATTCACTAACTTACTCATATCAGCGCTACTAGATTATATTATACATTTTTCCAAGATTCATTTTGTAGACATAATTTGTGTTTTGTAATTTTTCAGTGACATAAACACGATTTCTGCGTCATGATCAGACAGGTCATTGGATAAAAGTTCTGTTGAATACGAATTGAATCTAATTTCATCTATAAAAAATGTTGTGAATGTCCTATTACTTCCAGTTTATATTCTGGAAAATATATTTTTGTGTAAATTTTGACTTGTTCCATATCTTAAAGCCACAATGTGGATGTAATATCTATGGAATGCAATTAATGAAATGGACAATGAAAATCGGATCATGATGAAGGTGTAAGCCTATACAATATATCAGCTTAGAAAGCGATACAATTGTTAAAACTAAAGCCTTATAGGACAACAGCCCTTCATAACTTAAATGGACGGACCAGTGCGTAGGGTTTAATTCCTTCGATAGAGACGAAATCCAGCGTGAGTCTAGAAATCATTTCAGAAGATGTGAAATATGCATTACAGACGATGTTCAACAGTTCCCACACTTATTATATTAGGGCAAGCCTATAAATCACATCTGCAATGTAATGTGAAGTATTGCCGAAAGCTGTCCCTCCGAATCACCGTTCAGTGGGCAGTTGCTTGTCCACGTCATCTTTTGAATGGCCCCATACTATGGGAAACCTGTTTTCAGGCGGACAGCCGTTGTTTTAATGCCCGTATTGGCGTTAATGCTTATTGAGCGCTTTGAATATACTGATATTATTATTTGTAGCTCATGTTTAAACATTATTTATGCATACGAGTATGTTTTATACATCCTTCTATTTCTACAAGAACATTTTTCTTCGCATGGATTGTTAAATCTCATAAATTGCCCAGGATTGGTTACCATGTGTAGCTACAAACTGTTATGGCTACCCTTTTTAACGCTGTAAAAATTTCTTTGAGCTTCACATGGAAGATGAGTAAGCCGTGATCAGTCATTTACCAAAACAAATCGAGGTTCGAGTCCTAGTCGGAACAGTTCCCATTTTCCATTTCCCTGCTGTCGCAACATTCTCTGTTCCCAACTACTCGGCTGCCATCAGATTCATTACGTACAGATGTCTATCATTTCTCGATTGTATCTTTTCTTCAGCCTGTCTGTTGCGGTGTAGTGTGGGGATATGCGATAAAATAAACTAGAAACATGTAGCCAGTAAAATGTGGAATTTATAGAATTTTTTACTTCGAGTGTAAAAAATACCAATACATGCTGTTGTTAAAAACAAGAAAAAATATTTGCAGAGGCGTTGTTTTATACTACAAGCTTTAAAATACTGGAGGAATGCGCGTTGTCCTCGAACACTTAATCATGAAGAAAAGGATAACATATTCTAGCATTGTATTTTATTATTATTATTATTATTATTATTATTATTATCATTATTATTATTATTATTACAAATAGATGGGAAGCTTTATTTTCAATAACGTTGTTCTTAAGGTTAGTGGGTTCATGTTTGTTTACAAAAAGATGTTGACGGGCAAGTCTTAGGTTTGTTTGTTTGTCTCCACTGGTGGATACTGTTCTACAGGAGCGACACGCTATCCATAATTTATTGTAGATCTTTTTGCCGCCGTAACGTTGCCCTTGGTACACAATGGGAAGCGATCTACATAGGATCAGATAATTAATGGAGCAATGGTAGAATGTCGGTAGGGAAAACTGAAGGATCCCGCGTAAACCTACCATCGAGCACACTTTTCGTTTACCGCAAATTCCACTTGGACTCACTGGATTCGAACCCGGGTTACCAGCATAGAAAGCCGGCGCTTTATAGTATCTAGACGTTCAGCATTTGTTGGCAGGTATCGCGAGATATTCTTCTTTTTCTTTCTTTTGCAAATCTGTGATGCTTATAGATGTCCTATTTGGGATGGTGCAGCGCATAATCATGTAAATAAATTACAGATCTTCCAAAACAAATTTTTACTCTCATTGGTACGTAAGAAACGCTCACTTACACAATGATCTCCAGGTTCAGCTAATAAAAGAACACATTTAAAAACTTTCCCATGATTCTTTCTTCTGTTTACCCTGTTGAAACGTCCACACCTGTGGAGTAACGGTTAGCACGTCTGGCCGTGAAAGCAGGTGGCCCGGGTTCGATTCCCGGTCGGGGCAAGCTACTTGGATGAGGTTTTTTCCGGGGTTTTCCCTGAATCCAATTCGGCGCTGGACCCCGGACTCATTTCACCGGCATTATCACCTTCATTTCATTCAGACGCTAAATAACCTGAGCTGTTGATAAAGCGTCGTAAAATAACCTACTAAAATAAAAAAAAGCCTGTTGCAACCTTCAGTCTTGGCCGGGACACACTCACGTCCTCAATTTGAAAAATTCGTAATCGGGACTTCTCTGGGCTTTATTCTCTGAATTGTTTATTTTGCTTTCCGGCTCTAAAAACCTTCAGCTTATGTATAAACAAAATGAAAATATTTATGTAATGGTGTTTTTCTCGGGGATATTTTTCATACTATTTCATTTCCGCACTGTCAGCCACCAATGGAGTTAATAGCCCGTTGAATTTCAACGAATCTTGCCGTATAAAACAGATCACAACTAACCGGCAGGCGTGTGTCCGTAGCGTTGCTTACGAGCTGGCGCATAGCACGATCGAGCCTGGGTCTCTGAGCGTCATGACAATTTCTGCCGCTAGGTTCCCTCGCAGTCCTATTAAATGATAGTACAGGGACATCATTTTATTTTTACTTCAATTTTTATTGTACCTGAGTTTTTGAATGTACTTCACTCCCACCCCTTCTACTAAGGAAGTTCCAACTCCACACAGAACCAAGACCGCAGATAGTAAGCAGTACTGAGTTACTGAGTATAGTACGTTCCAGAAATATGTTCGCGTTTTCCAGTGACGAAAGAGATTTCAATATTGAATCATATTTTCGCACAGCTACTGTCCGTTTTCCTACGTCGCATCCCGATTTCCCCCACCTGCTTCTGCTCGCCCCTCTGTAAAAGCTGGGCTGTCTTAGCTCTTTTCTCAAAACATTAATTTCTCTTAGGAATTGGAAGTTTACGTAATATTATACAGCTGTTTAATTTAACTTAAATAAAAGGGCCTCGTTAAGTAATTAACTGTCACGTGATTTCCTCCCTTTCTACAATCCTGCGGCATAACCACTTGGACGGACAGTAGATAGCATGTCTGAGTAATTTTATATTTTCGGGTCGGGCAGAAGTGAAGATTGAATTCACAGTGCGTAGAGTAGGTACAGAATTATTTCAACATGAGTTACTAGTACGAAGGACGAAACTGGCAATTGGAATTAGATGCAATAGTCTATAGTGCGATAATATGCACAAAAGAACTGAAGCCTGTATCGAAATGAACGGCCACCATTTTCAAAGTTGTGTTTAAATATTCATATTATGATTATTTTTCAATTTAACTTCTTTCTCTATATTGTACGCTAATGTGCTGTAGACAGTATAATATGCACTGCATAATGAATACGTTCGCATGGATAACTCACTTCGTGAGTAAAAACACTTATTCTTAATCCAGTACTGTACTTTGATTAAAGAAAAACCTAATGAAAATTATCAAACTCAAAATCGCGATATTTCCTAGTTTACGTAAATGGATGAACTACTTTTCTTCCATCCTGTACCTAGTAGAGTGATTTGTGTTTTACGCCAGTATCATCGAACTCCAGTCTTGGAGGGGGGAGCAAGCGGTGTTTCCGGTTCTCTAAAGGTATAGACAGGTTAATATTAAAAATGTTAGTAAAAATAAAATGATGTCCCTGTAGAATATATATATATATATATATATATATATATATATATATATATATTTATATATACTTCTTCTATTATATTACTAGGCATATCTGAAAATATAAAATGAATTGTAAATTCCTATTAAATGATGAATAGTTCCACTACTAAGCATTGTGCATCGTGAAAATTCTTTGATTAATTTTGCATTACTGATCAAGTACGAAGATTATAAACATAACAAGCATATTACAGTCTTATCTGAGATTTATTGATGACTTGTTAAATATCAGTATGCAGATTTTCAGCGTCATTTAATGGAATTTACAATTTTGTTTCCCGAAAGTCTGAATTTGTTCAATTAAAAATTTTGCTTCCAATCTACATTGTTCATCGGTTCATTTACTTTGGCAGTTGGTTGTTTTCAGTTCCGTGTTTTTCCTTCAGATTTCGTTCCCTCTAATTTGTTTTAATTGCTGAAAGTGATCTACCGGTGTCTTCTACTTTCAGACATTATTACTTTTGTTATTATTATTATCATTATTATTATTATTATTATTATTATTATTATTATTATTATTATTATTATTATTATTATTATTATTATTGGACCCAACTGTTAGATTTGAGATGAGCCAGACCCAACCATCCGAGGTCAACAAAGAGAAACAACAAATTTATGAGCCTACTATTCCGTATTTTCGAGAAAAATATCAGATGGAAGGCACCTGGGAAGTACATGGTTTAATGATCGGAGCGAGGGGCACCATCCCACGATCAACTGTAAACACTAACAAAACATTTGGAATCCATAACATCATTCCAAAAATAATTACTTCAACCATTAAAGGGTCTGTGGCAATTCTGAAAAATCATTTATACGGAATATCATAATACCCCCCCCCCTTTTCTATTCGTTAGTGTGTGATTGTTACAAATATATGTACAAATTTATTATTTCTTAAACTTAAGCTCCTAGTTCACATTTAAATTTGACTCATCTATTTACTGTAATCATTACTATTCTTATATGTGTGTTATTCTGTGTTTTTGGCAACCCAGGATGCCTGGGCAGACTATTTCTTGGAAATAAATTATATATAACATCATCAAACTAGTATAGTTCTTAGTTTGTCTTGCTTAATACAATCAGTAGCGTTATTCGAGGAAAAGAGTATTATTTACCATCATCATTTATAGTGGCGAAATATTCCACGACAATGGTTAATTATTACTGCTGAATATTGACACATATGCGATTTTAATATTGAGCATGCCGAGTTTATTGTAACATACTCCCCTCATCCTCCAAGCCAAATCAAATATTATTACGACATTACGAGTAATAAATAAATAATAATTACTACAATTATTCGTTGTGATGAAGTACAATTATCACTGCATGGTGTGCCGAAGATTTTACTTTATGTTTTCATTAAATTGACGTCATGAGTGACGACAGAAAACAGCTCAGGGGAGCGAGATGCAGACATTACTAAAAATGAAATGGGGATCAGGGAGAGCAGATGCGCATGTGCCTTTGGGCAGCAAAATTCTAAAAAAAGAATCCTCCCTGAGATTCCTGAGATATTTGTTTATGTTTTGGGAAATGGTCAAATTCGAAAACCATTTCTAATCATATATTGCACACTAACTTCCTAATAATATGAAAATGAATTGTACAGTTTTTCATATTGAACACTACACGAAACTTATAGTTTCTATATTAAATTGTCTTTGGCTCAAAAATATAAATAATACAAGAATGAATACCACATTAAATTCTTTTTGTTTCGAAAATAAAATAAAACAAGAATAACAAATGAGACCAATGAAATTAAACGACGATTTCTGTTCGTTCTGTCACAGATGTTTCCCACACATCAATCACTTTTGAGGTCTAATGGCTGCTTAATTTGTATTCGTGGCTTAAAAGTTCCCCATCCAGGTTACTGGGCAACTGTTACGAGTGTGTTTCGCTTGTCTCGAGCATCATCTTCTTGTACGGAGGAGGGACCCGAAGTCTTATTGTGCTTACCACTCCTGTTCTTGTGAATGATTGGCTAGTCGAACATCCGCGCTCTTGTACAAGTACACCACGCCACAGTGAACTTAACCCGGGCTATTGTATGGATAATGATGATGTGTGAATTAATGATGGCGAAATGAGTCCGAGGTCCAATGTCGAAAGTTATCCAACAATTCTGCTTCAATTGGTTGAGGGAAAACCCCGAAAAAAACCCAACCAGGTAACTTGTCCGAACCAGGATTTGAACTCGGGCACGCTCGTTTCACAGTTAGACGTGCTAACCGTTACTCCACAGAGGTGGTCTGTCTCGAGCATCACTCGCTCTTAAGTTCGATAAAGCCTCGTTCGTTCTAGTGGTTTAATAGCCAACTGCATAATCGCTTTTTAACATTTGTAGGATTTCAGTTGATTTAGTAAGTTGCAGTTATACATACATACATACATACATACATACATACATACATACATACATACATACATACATACATACATACATACATACATACATACATACATACAGGGTAGAAGTGAAATAACCTTGTAGATTGAAAGGAACGATAGGATAGACTACACATAAATGAATGAATGGAAAACCTGTAATAGGTTTTGTGATGAAATGCACGGTTAATTAGTAAATGAAGTCTGTTCCCCTCAAAAGAAGTCCTGTGCAGCTACGCCACTACTTTTACTACACTACTCATATTTCACATTGAGGGCACTCGTGTCAGGCCTTTCCCAGAAGACAGAGCAAATGACAAATCCTGTTCCTTTAAAAATTGCTGGGAGTCAAACTGGGGACAGCTAGGTTTCGTAGAAGGCTACTTCTGTTTCGTTAGAACAATGCTATGTTCTGTATATTATGATTTTTGTTTTCATTTACTACAATGCTGACAAATTATTTAAAATATAATATAATGTGCATTGAAATAATGTAGACGATGCTGATTTCAGAATAATTTTAAGGGTTACGACGAGCTGATGATACGATAGAATTTACAGTAAGGAAACATTTCGTTAGAAAGAGACAGCAACACACAAGCGCCACGGCTTTAGGCAGTGCTTTGTTTCCAGCTTAGTATGGAGCAAATACGGAAGCCTTGATACTTTAAAGTAATTATTTGTTACTTGTCTGGAATGTTTTAAATAATGTTTTGTATTTATGAATTTTCTTCCTGCCTTTGTTTCAGTAGCTTCTTTATTTTAAATTCATAATTCGAATGTGTTATTACGTAATAAAATAATGAAGTATTGATTTTTCTATCCATATATAAGGTATAGCCTAGGTCTCAAGGTCATCTGCATTCGACATTTTCGTTCAGATGAGCCAGTACGATCCGATGGCATCATTTTGCATTATGTCGTGACATCAATCGCATTGCTTGGCATCTAAATGCCTTCAATATCGTTATTTAAAAGTGTAGCTGCTTTCGATAGTGCCATTTCCACTTTTGGATAGCATAAAACAGTGAGCTAACTTACTACGTATATCTGGCGGTGTGGGATATCGAGGGACACTAACAAACCCGAAGTTCGAAGATGGTCCAATTGAATTGAAAACAAAATGGATGTGAAGGAAGTCGGTGAGTTTGTTATTATACGTAATGTATTATTTAAGTGACTGTTTCTTACTTGTTACTCGGGGAAGTCTAAACAAACATCATTACTGCTGTTCACAACTCACTAGGCCTATCTACTGTATTTTCAATAGAACAACAGCTACGATGTAATTTTTGTTTGGAAGTCCAGCTGGGTTTCACTTCAATATCAGATCGTAGTCTTTTTTTTTTTTTTTTTGTTCACAGTGCAACATCTTAAATTGCTTTCATCTGTGTTTTTCGTTATTTGTATGTCAGGCCTTCTCTTCAATTGTCGCTAGTTCACATATTGGCCTGGACTTAAACGTACATTCGATACAAGTTTATGGTCCGAATGTCTCTGTGAGATGTAATGTTCTTAGGACTGGCAGCTTCCTGGTATTAATACAAGCTATATTGCTGATGCAAATTATATATAATTATAGGCCATTCTACAGGGACATCATTTTATTTTTACTTCAATTTTTATTGTACTTGAGTTTTTGAATGTACTTCACTACCACCCCTTCTACTAATGAAGTTCAACCGTCCTCCACACAGATCCAAGACCGCATATACAGTCATAGTAGTCTTACGGTCATAGTAAACAGTACGTTCCAAAAATATGTTCGCGTTTTCCAGTGACGAAAGAGCTTTCAATATTGAATCATTTTCGCACAGGTACTGTCGTCCATTTGCCTACGTCGTATCCCGGTTTCCCCCACCAGCTTTTATTCGCCAGTTAGTGGCTGGGCTGTCTTAGCTCTTTTCTGAGAATATTAATTTCTCTTAGGAATTGGACGTCTACGTAATATTATACAACTGTTTAAAATAACTTAGCTAAATAAAAGGGCCTCGTTAAGTAATTAACTATCACGTGATTTCCCCCCTTTCTACGATCCTACGACATAACCACTTGGACGGACAGTAGATAGTATGTCTGAGTAATTTTATCTTTTCGGATCGGGCAGAAGTGAAGATTGAATTTACAGTACGTAACGTACTCTTTTATAGAGTAGATACAGAATTATTTCAAATGAGTTACTAGTACGAAGGACGAAACTGGTAATTGGGATTAGGTACAATAGTCTATAGTGCGATAATATGCACATTAGAACTGAAGCCTGTATCGAAATGAACGGCCACCATTTAAAAAAAAATGTATTTAAATATCCATATTATGATTATTTTTCAATTTAACTTCATTCTCTATATTGTACGCTAATGTGTTGTAGACAGTATAATATACACTGCATAATGAATACGTCCACATGGACAGCTCAGTTCGTGAGTAAAAACACTCATTGTTAATACTGTACTGTATTTTGATTAAACAAAAACCTAATGAAAATTATCAAACTCAAAATCGCGATATTTCCTAGTTTACGTAAATGGATGAACTACTTTTCTACCCTCCTATACCTAGTAAAGTGATTTGTTTGTACATTACGCCAGTATCATCGAACTCCAGTCGTGGAAGAGGGTAGCAAACGGCGTTGATCCAAAGGTATAGCCAGGTTAATATTAAAAACGTTAGTAAAAATAGAATGATGTCGCTGTATAAGTTCGTGATGGTTTGACAACTGTTTGAAAACTGTTCCTATCTCAACTATTGCGAATGATCAGTGATGATCAAACCATCCCTGCACGAACGATCATGTATACTGTAAAATAATTTATTAATCTCATACGCCTATATTGAAGATGTTATTAAATTTCACAGTATGTTTTAATAACCGATATAGATAAGCATGGAAACATAAAATATAAATGCCAGAAAGTATGTGTCTAGCCAGTCCAGTGAATAAAAGCAAAGCACAACTAATGTCTGCGCATGCGCTACTCTGGTTTGAGGTTGGTTTGCTCTTGATCCGCAAATTTTTCTTACCGTCAGGAAATGGTTTGGTGACTGTTTGATATGCTGCAAGAACGCCTGACTTTAACCAGCAAGTAGTCAGAGTTTGAAGTTATCGCCCTATGAACAGTAAAGTCGATGTGCGCATGCTCATGACGGTTGAAAACTGTCGCAGAAACGAACCTGTTGCCTCCTGGTAACTTGCGCGTGTGGAAAGAAGAAAGTGGACTGGGAAACCTTCCTCCCTCGCTAGCTTCCACTTGCAGATAGCTAGCAAACTAATCCCCACCATAAGGTTCTTACTATGAGCTACGCTTGAATTAGGTTCGGTTGTGTGATCGCAGAATAATAGCGTAACTGTACAATAAATAGAGTATCGTGTTGTATGATGTTTATTCCAAGGTTATCTATTCCATAGTTAGCCAAATTGGAATAGAGGTTGGCAGTTAAATGGCGTTTTGTTTATAAAGTACATTCAGAATACCAGTAATTGTTCAAATTTATTTCCTGTACATATCACTATTTTACATACGGATTTTATTATAAAGAAATGAGTAAATCAAAACTATAAGATAGAAGATACATTTAAGCTATATAGCTGTGAGGGTAAATAACTATAACAACGTCCGAGAAAACAAAAACTGAGGCCATAACTTTTCAACAAAAGGCAAGCACATGAGAGTCCACAGCTAGGTTATAAATGCAAGACGTAATACTGATGTTATAATATTGTCCTATGAATTTGCTTAAAATTTAATTTTAATTGCGGTATTTAAAAAAAAACTACAATTTCTTTATAATTGTGAAATTTTGAACTATTTTTACCTATCTGTCATACGTTTCAAATCATTTTTGGTTAATTCCAGCACGCTTTAAGCAGTGTTCCATTTTTAGACTGAATCTTGTCAGAAATTCTTCGTCGTTATACTCATTTAATAAATAAAGTCTATGCTTTATATTCTTTGTTTCTGCACACTAAAAAATACATGATATGATAATTCACCATCGCTGTCAGAGATCCATGTCTAATGCTGCTGCCATTTTATACTTTATTCACTAGACAAATTTTAACATACTGAAAGCATGAAATAGCTTATTCGAAAGGTATTCTCCAGGTAGTGCACTATTCCGAGCTGTACAACACATTTCTCGCATAACAACGGAATTAATTTTAACAAGACTTTATTCTGTGTTCGAACAACTGAGCCTTAGAGTTAGTAGTAAAATACACTACACTTTAACACCGTAGTAGGCCTGTGTTCCTGAATATCCAATGTTTTGTGACTCTTGCCTTGGTTTGGGATGTGTGGAAAAGACTGTCTAAATTGAAAACTGAATGGATACTGTGAAAAAGACTGCCTAAATAAAGAAGGGAATGAATACTAGCGGAAAGAAGAAAAAGTTATATGTATGTATTTATTTACACTGCAAGTGGGCAAGCACCCGGTGGCAGTGGTATACACAATATAAGCAATACACAATAAAATGATACACAATACACAATACAATTTACAATACACAATACAATTCACAATACAATTATATACACAATACAATAAGAATACACAATACAATTTAACACAATAATTACAATTAATAATAAAACATAAATAAAATACCTAATTTTACAATACAACCAGAAAGACTTAGCTGGAAGGAAGCATAGGAGTCCAGAACTTTAAAATAAGACCAGTGCATGGACGAAGGGGGATGGCTTTTGGCTTCACTGGAACGTGATGACAGCTTACATGAAACCGGATATCATCATCATCATCATCATCATCATCATCATCATCATCATCACCATCACCATCCAAAACATGTATTAGACCAGGTGGTCTCACATCAGTCCACCTCTTAGCCGGGCGACCAGCGGATCTCCTTCAACTGTGGATTTGTTTCGGGATGCGTGTTCTATCCGTCCTTCTGACATGATTTTCTTTTGTGGTTCTGCAGTGCGTCTCATGAACTTCATCTCACAGCGGTTATCTCGAGTTGTCAGGTGTTCTTATGCTGCAAGCCTCGTAGATGAAACTGGTCGAGCAAAAGTTTTATAAATTTTGATTCGTGTATTCCTCTGAACTAATGATGGTTTCAACACTGTGCATAATGTTTCTATAAATCTGATAATTTTATTTTGCATGTCAAGGTTATCCCAAGTAGTTAAAGTTGTTCACTCTTTCTAATAATTTATTGAGGCATATTTTGTTGGGTATAAGATCTTTTCCTTTAAGTGCAAACACTTTGGATTTATTATATGAAATATGCATATCATAATTTTGAAATCGGAAATAATAATAATAATAATAATAATAATAATAATAATATTGTTATTATTATTATTAAGTAAAAAGTAATGAATTACTTTGGAAAACTACTGCATTCAGAGACAACGCGGAGCCAGAGGGAAGTTCACAGCCCGTCATGAGAGCTTCATTTACAGCGCTTGCGTTTTTTTTTTGTGGAAATGTCCTTCCATTGTAGAGCCTGCTTTTAAGAGATTTTTTCTAATGTGTGGAGATGGAACTCGCCTTTTAGGTGGACGTTTTCGAATGGGGAAGTAGGCCTACACATGATCGTCATGACTTCATTCTCTTCCATTAGGGATTTGGTCATTTTTTTAAGGCGAGATAGAGTGGACGAATTTCGACACCCTTGTATGTGGTGTGAGGATTTGAGATTATCAGAACTTACTGTTTTATTATTATTATTATTATTATTATTATTATTATTATTATTATTATTATTATTATATACAGTATATATTTTTTTTGAAAAGGAGTTCATAACTCTCAAGGTTCAGTAAGTCAATTCTGAAATTTTTTTACTGAATAAGTTCTGTGATGAAAATTGACTCAAATAATTGTCAAGTTATTATTATTATTATTATTATTATTATTATTATTATTATTATTATTATTATTATTATTATTATCTTTGAAAAGGAGTTCATAACTCTCAAGGTTCAGTAAGTCAATTCTGAATTTTTTTTACTGAATAAGTTCTATGATGAAAATTGACTCAAATAATTGTCAAGTTATTATTATTATTATTATTATTATTATTATTATTATTATTATTATTATTATTATTTTGAAAAGGCGTATTTTTTTACTGAATAAGTTCTGTGATAAAAATTGACTCAAATGATTGTCAAGTTATTATTATTATAAACAGATAGATTGCGTTAGTTAAAATAATGTCGGAAGAAAGACTTCCTAAATATTATTAGTCTAATACATACATACATAAGTGTTCTACCAGATCTTTCACTGCAAACCCAGCATTCTCCAATCTTTCCTATTTTCTGCCTTCCTCTTAGTCTCGGCATTTGTATTAATAATGGTTATTATTTCAAGGTAGCAACAGTTTGATTTCTTACAAACTCTAGACATTTCGAGATCTGTTGGATATTTTTAGCATAGCAGAACACACTTCTTGCGACAGCATACGACCTAAGAGAAGAACCGCACGTCCATTTCCATAGAAGAAGGACAACAATTCACTTTCCTTATGACAGGAGTGTTGACGTCCTCGCATCACCACCTGCGATTTTGTACGAGCGGCGGATTGTGCTCAAGTGCTGACGACCCGGCTTCGACTTCGGTTAGGTCGTCAAGGAATTTGTATTGGGCAGAGGAAGTTTTCTCCGGGTACTCCCGTTTCCCTCTTTCATTCCGCTAACATTATCCACCTCCCGTCACTGCAGTGGTTAACAATAGGCTTGGAGGAGGGCAGTAGGGTTGGCTCGTCATCTCAATCACACATTCGGGCTTTATAGGACGCCAATGCAAGCCTAAATGGTGACCGGCGTAGGGCGCCCGCCTGTCGATCCGGAGTAGCGCTCGAGCATGGGCTCGATTCCCGCTTGGGCTGATTATTTGCTAGGGTTTTTCTGAGATTTTCCGACGAATGCCAGGTAATCTGTGGCGAATCATCTGCTTCATCTCGCCATCCCATCGACGCTAAATAACCTGGTAGTTGATACTGCGTCGTTAAATAACCAACTAAAGAAAATAAAGCTTAAATGAAAGATCCGTCCTGGGTCTGGCCATCGTTGCGTGTTTTACTGTAGATTAACATTGAAATATAATTTTTGTCCTTCGTAATGTTGTTTGTTTGCCTTGACATGGGCCTCGTAATGTTTCTATATACAGTAGAACTTGGTTATAGCGACCTCGTTTTGTGCGACACCTCGCCTATAACGTCAAATATTCTGTGGTCCCAACTAATTCCCCATAAGACATA
Source organism: Periplaneta americana (assembly GCF_040183065.1). Taxonomy (NCBI): domain Eukaryota; kingdom Metazoa; phylum Arthropoda; class Insecta; order Blattodea; family Blattidae; genus Periplaneta; species Periplaneta americana. The sequence goes on from NC_091127.1 coordinate 178,047,871, forward strand.
GGCCTATGCTTTCCTACCTTGCTTAATATGACAAACGCATATGCGTCTACCTCGCAAAGCCTATAACGTCATTTTCAACCTCAGTTTGGAATACAATTTTCTAAGAACCGAAGTATTTTAAGAAATATTTCGCTGAAATCTGGCAAATCCTTTACTGTTCCATTCTATCATAGACCTCTGGAATGCAGGCAGATTCCCCACTCCATTGCAACCTGCCCGAATTCACGCGGTATTAATGGTACCTGCATGCGGTGAGTTTCGACACGAAGTTTTCACCAAGTGCACGCATTTTAACGCAGTATGGCCACTGAAAGAAGTGAGTGACACTTTAGAAGCCATTAGAATTGTGAACATTTCTATGAAGTTAGGGGAGGGAGCAGTGAAATTGCAACTGAAATAATGAACATAGAATTTAATTTAGAAAGTGTATATTGGGCAAGTAGGAGACAACAGAGTAAAATGACTGATTACTTCACTCCTCAGTAAAGAAGTTTGGTGAGTAATGAACAAACTGTTTTAATACAGAATACTGTATTTATAATTGTACATGTATTTTATTGTTTATGGTATGCTTAAAAGTGAATACATAAATGTAAAATAAGCCCAATTATGTTTATTATTTTTCATTTTCCACCTCACTAGACTGATAATATGAATCTCGGTTACTACGACACTCGTTTATAACAACATAATTTTCAAGGTCCCTTGGATGTCGTTATAACCAAGTTCTACTGTATGTTAACCCTCTGGCGTTATTTGTTGGCATTTGTTTGAAAGTCATGAAATGTGAAGATCGGTTGTGTTAACTACGGCAATATTGTTGTCCACACTCCTAACAAATTAATTAGTCGTGATCCACTTCTTGCATGTTCGCTTGGTCACAGTGTAATGAGAGTACATGACGAATTACGAAGGACGAATATTAAGTTTAAGTGTGGACCACAGAATAATTCCTTAGACAAAGGAAATAGTGTCCATGTTAGCGCGATTAAGTTTATGGAAAACTCTCTGATTAGGCAGAGAATCCCGAAATACTCAGCACTGCAAGGACGTCAGTATGAAGACTGGCGTGTGCAAACAAGCGAACAGCTGTGCCCAGCTCAGCCTACATAGATCCTGTAGCACTCCGTATCGATATCTCGATATGTTCTCGTTCGGAACAGGTGTTCGTTGCTACTGCAACAGTTGACAACTGCCATAATTGTTAGTTAGCGGCCTGTAGAGTCCCTCGCAGGACTTTGAGGCACCTCGCTGCTCGCAGCAACTCTCCTCACAAAGATCCGTGCGGCCATTACACTGAGCAGCACATTTCTGTCTGTTGAACTTCGTGTATTGTGATCAGGCCTGCTTAGAATTTTAATCTTTATTCTCCAAATTTGGAATGTTATTCCGTCTTTATCTTCAACGAAGGCCATTCAGAGTAATTCTTGGAAAAATAAGTGCTGTAGGAAAGTCTCCAGAATTTGTCTCTTGATTGAAGACGTCAGCTTTGCCATATCCTGCAGTGGGGGTTGGTGTGCCGAAGGTAACTCTGGAAGATATAAGGTTTGTTCCAGCAAGCAATTCCGAACTATAGTCGCGACGCTGTTATTCCCGGCGTGACTCCTCCTCTTTGCTTACGTCTTAGGAAGTGAAGGCTCTATAAAGTCTAGGTAGGTAGTAGCATTTGCCATTTTTGTTCTTTCGTTGCCGAGCTACCATACGAGGAATCTATTTGCCGCACCGTTAAACATTATCATGTCGTAGCTCCTATGATAATAAATCAAACGCACTGTAATTCAGCAAATAATTGAGCGGCAAATAACGTCTTCGTGTGCTTTCTGCGAACGCCAACGAAAGAGCCAAAATGGCGGGCGATTATATTAAGTATTTATCGAACCTTAAGAAATGAATAACGTCTTCATAAGCGAATCACAAGACGCACACGTTTAAATGTAGCCGACCTGCAACGTGATTGGCTGCCGAAAATTAGAGCGACGGGACTATAATACCGAACATCTTTCGACGCATGCGCCAGTTATGTACGGTGTCAGAACTAGTTCGGGATTTTACGTTGTTAGAACGTTTCTTGAATTGTTCTTCAAGGTCTTCGGAGTTTCTTCTCGTATTAAAATTATATTCATCTTCCGAACTTAATTCGTCATAAAATATATCACTATCATTTCCAAGTCACCCATGACCGACAGTATTTTTTATTTGAACCTGTCTAGTCTAGAATCATTTTAACCGTTACTTCTGCGCATGCGTCAACAGTTCTGAAGCACGTTGGAACAGAGGCCTGGCAGTTCAGTATCGGTTCGGAGTCATTTCTAGTCTTGACACACACATTGGGCTACTGCGCATGAGCAGGCAGTTCAGAATCGATTCCGAACCGTGCTGGAACAAACCTATAGAAAGTGTGACTAGAACTGGTACGTTCAAGTCACAACTCTTTCCTAACAAGTTTACGTTAGTGATTTAGCCTAGGACATAAAAATAATAAAATGCATCCCAAGTAATCTTATTTGCAGATAATACAATTATTCTGATTATTTCCAGTAAATAATACAATCACTTTGTAGACACTTCTAATTCAGCGTTGACTCTAATGATTCAGTTAGTAACCAAATTTAGTACACAAAATAGTCCTCAGTTTTCCTACAATATTAGGCTGCATTAAATGTAACTGACCTCAGAGAATCTGTGAACACAAAGTTGCGCTTTTGATTTGGATTTGGATGATGACGTGAACAAGGAAACAGAATATATTAGGGCCTACTCCTATTGACTTCAGCTTGTAATGCATATTGAGATCCCTGTCTTCTGTTGGTGATATGAACAGCCTTAGATTCTAGTGGCATATAGGCTATTTTCATTCTGTAGGGAAATATGGATTAATATTCTGAACTAACGCTAAACAAATTTTTCTTTAAAAAAAAAGCCTTAAGAAGAAAAGTGTCCATGAAAGGACATCATGTAAAAATGTGTTTCAGAATTTAGAACTTTGTACCTTACCTTGCGAATACATAGATCAGAGGACTTCACTAACCTAAGCAGAACTTTCAGTTGCGTTCATAACAAAACCAAGTGGAATAAGGAAATATGAATATATGCGTGTCTGTCGCCTCATTAGAGCATTGGTTTGTTCTTTTCTGCGTTCATTCATAAAACGTAATTACCTTCTCATTCTTCTCTGTAGTCACGACCCAGGAAATGTGAATCACATGAAATCTGTTTACATCTCTGTTTGAACTCTGATTGCTGTAAGAAATGGGCGTATTTAAAGGACACACACTTTATCACGCAACAATCAGAATAGTAACGTTTTTGATGAAGATTTGTTTAACGAACACATACATCAGCATTGCTTCGTTTGTAAATTAGCTAGTGTTTTCACCGAGAGAGTTCTCTACCTGTTATGAATATGCTGGTACAGACCCAGAAACAAATGCGTATGCGCAGTATGCTATTCCTGCAAATTGGAAAATTCAGGTGGCCCAAATTTTCTTTCTGGGTCTGTACTAGCTGAATATATTATAGAAAATCGCAGTGCAGCAATCAGACTCTCCGCCGAGTTGCTCGCAGACTTCGCTTACTGTCGGCGATAAGTCACGCAATATCGGTAATTCGTCGCATCACAACCTAGTATCGTGAAATATAAGCACTGGCGTTCTGACGGAATGTTGAATTAACACTGTCATGACACGAAAATTGCTGACCCATTTTAAAATCGTGTTCCGTCTGGTTATCCATCCATGTCCTGCAACTCGAAACTTGTTGTGCCTGCACAATCCTCCTTGTTAAAAAAAAGTTTCCACGGAAAATGTCCTTTGATTTACTAGAAAATATGCCGTGGTAATCAAATTTGCATAACACAGAAAATGAATTATCAACAATATGATATTCTTTAATTGTGGCGTTCGCATTCCACAGCCAGTGATCAATCCTTTACGCATCATAAGTAAAGATTCGCTGTTCGAATGTGCAGTCCCGCTGCACTGCCTCGAATTAAAATGAAGTCAGCTGTATACTAATGCTCTAACTTTGACGTCATTCAGTCTGTGTCTTCTGTCCATACTACGCAACACAAAAGCTTCCCACGTTGGAACCAGGAGTGTTACCTGAGCTGAACCTGGACCTGGCGAACGCTCCATGGATTGAAGTGTTGGTTACTTTACAGGATATTTGGCTTTACTACCTTCCTGGCTGATATATGCGTATTAGTCTTTAAGGGCCGTATTCATAGACATTTTTAGCGCGGGCTTTCGGTGGATTATCAGCCTTTTTCGTATTCATAAACCAGTGTCAGCGATAGGATATGATTTGAATTCTGTACAAGTAACCAGTGGATAGCCGGGGCTAGCTTAGTACGCTCGTAGCGCGTGCTACGAAATGTCTATGAATAGCACCCTGAAAGTCAGTCGCACTGAGCACGGCAGGAAGTGAAGCAGGTACCGGCCGCTCTGCTGGATGGTTAGTAAGCCCAGCTCAAACGTTGTAAGTTTTGTCGTACACCGCGTAAGTGTGAGAATGTACGTATAGCTTAGTGAGCGGGAAAGCTAGAGAAGATGGAGCCGTGCTTGTTGATAATTCGGAAAAGATAGCAAAACATATTGCTTAAAGTTGTGCAGACATTTAAAAGCTAGTTACACTCTGCAGGAACCTGGTCAGAGTTTCACATCTTATGCAGTGTGTGCATATTAAGCACTCCGCGGAAATTTAATTTATTTTACAGTTAATTGCATCACTAACCAACTGTGCAGCGAGTACCACTGGTGTGTGGATTTATGTCTGGTCGAATTTACACTCTCAGCCTGTGGTTGTGCGCTGTATTTGTATGCCAAATTTTTAAGAGGCCTTAGTAAAAATTCATATTCCTTTGTCTGTTACGCTTTCAGGGCATTAAAATGATTTCTAAGTAGGTTCACATTTCATGCATTCTAATATATAAATGAGTGGCACTGAATATACCAATAGGCTAAATATTTAACTTAAATTTTACATTTAAATAAGTAAGTGAATAAAGATGAACAGTCTTACTAATAAACTGTGTATAGTTTTTATACGAGACTTATGCAGAGTTGGGACAGAAAACTTTACTAATAAACCATGCAGAAGTGATGGATGTATAAACAGTCTGTAACTATACAATGGGAATTGCTTTGCAGTAGTTATATACACAAAACCCCTTGTTTAAGCGTTGTATATAGAGAAAATGGTCGCCCCTCTCACAGCTGTTCGTATCGACTGTCATTTTATGATGATGGTTGCCTAGTAACCAAAGAAGAACAAACCAAAGAGCACAAAATAATTAGAATAATATTACTGTAGCTTGTACTCTTTGACGAAAATATAGTGTGGTAATCGATTAGAGCCAGCTGTACTATCGATACTTAACACGGCACACTAGAGCGCTCTACCGGATGCAATAGAGAACCTCAGATATTCTATTACCTTTCGTAACGAAGTAATGACGTATGACGTAGCTGTGTAACAGTTATACTGTTATACACTACGTATGTAGTGATTATTAGTAAGGAATTTACACACGACGTATAAATGGGCTACTCATTGTATAAGTATAAGACAGTTAAACGTCTGTATATAGAGTTTTTATTAGTAAGACCGAACGTAAATAAGACACAAATAGGCCTAGAATAGCAGCCACTGAGCCGAAGTTGTACAGGCAGATCGGCTAAGAAACGGGTTGAGTCGCAACGTTGATGACAAATGCTGAACAGTCTGTGTAATGAAAGTTGCAAAGTTTCAACTATTTTAAGAACAGGTGTACTTTTGAACATATGGCGGAAGACTTGGCCACAAAATATTTCTAAGAAATGTCCCACCGTGACTGTAAAAGCCCAGGATTTGCCTGCATCTATTGCGCGGTGTTGATTTTGCAGCGTTCGCTGTGTGACCGTGGCTCAGTAACATAGTTAGGACGGTTCCAACCAAGGTGGTGGCTGCTACATGCTGCAGCGATGTAATTCAGTTTAGTCGATTAAATTCGTGGCAAGTTGTCGCTTTGAAATATTTACATATTGCACATGGATGCGGAATTCGAACCGAGGAAACTCGGATCGGGTGAAATGAAATGTTATTGAAACACTTTCACTCATTACACTCAAAACGCTAGAATACTGCTTTCCGCTGCCGGTTAAGTTAATGCATATGATGAAGTTTTATCTAGCTATCGGATATAAAGCGCAGAATGAAAAATAATTTAATATCATTTACCATTTTTCAGTACCGTACACAAACATGTCGGTTTCCTCCCACAGAAGTTGTGCGTGGCTTGCGTGTTACAGAACGACTCGCACTTGTGATGTTTGAGATCACTTCGGGCTCTAAAGCGTTGTAGACAAAAATCACTACGTTGAGCAAATACGGGTTAGGTTCTTAAAAAAATTCGAATATGTCCGTCGTTCTCTTGTTCAACAAACACATTCTTTCTGCGACACCGTGCACAGCATTTTCAAGATAATGTCTTTGAATATTCCCACTTTCTTCAGAGATAGCTTCTTTCAATTGCTGTTTATTATTATTATTATTATTATTATTATTATTATTATTATTATCATCATCATCATTATCATTATCATTATTATTATTATCATCATCATTATCATCGTTATTATTACCTTCGTTATTATTACTAATTTTGTCATCGTTATTATCATCGTTTGTGTTGTGATCATTATCGTTATTATTATTGTTATCTATTACCAACATTATTATCGGTACTGTCATCACTCATCAGACAGCGGATTTTCGGTCCCTACTCAGCGACAAGGCATCACGTCCCTTGACGTACGTACTGACATTGAGGTAGCGTAGCAACGTGTTCAGTGATCACCCTGAATTAACGTACCTAACATTCAGTATCGGGACCGAAAATTCGCTGTGTGATCTTCATTTTTGTTGTAGTTATTATTATTGCTGCTGCTACTGCTTGTAGTCGACTGTATCTTTTCTGTTCATGGCACATGTGACATGTTTCCTTATTTGCGAATTAGACACAAGGAAGGGAAGAAATGCGCGATGACAAAATCTGGGTTATTTCATGATTGGTCAGACCGCGAACTTGTCCTTCCTGAACAAGACTTAAACAGTAATCATGCCGAACTGCTGGAGATTCCAGTGGCGTAGCATGAAATTTTGAGCAGGGGAAGCTAACTCAAGTTGTCTTTCATGCAATATGAGGAAACGTATTACAAAAATACAGTCTTAAAATAAATAGTAGTCAATGTCAAGTCAGCAGTCGAAGATTGGTTGGAACATGGTAAGTAACACCAATAAGGCATGACCTCAAATGGTACGTAGTAAAATATGATTTCACGGTTTACACATATCTCTAACAAATAGACACGTATACGTATAACATTAGCTCACTCCCTGTCATACTTAGAGAAATCACAATATTAGTATCATTACGTAAGTATGTGTCTGTCTTTTGGTTGTGTCCTTCATTCACAGCAAGGGAGTCGGTCATTTGTTTTTTAAATCACACTTTTGTTCGTAAGTCAGTCTTGATAATACAATTGTCCTAAAAAATTCAAGTAAATTAGTGTCAGAAACTATTATTTCGCTCATTATTTATTATATCAGCCACAGTGCACACTAACACTTCAACTGAAAACAACTGACGAAAAGGGATAACTCGGAAACTACTTATTTTAAATGTTAACGCTAGCTTCTTGCGAGCCTTGCGACTAGGGTAGCTTAGTTAGAAAGGGATGGAAAATCTGCGGGGTGGATTACATAGAAGAAACCAGTCTGCTTGGAAGCTGGTGTGTGCAGGCTTCTTGTTTACTGCTGCATCACAAATCATCCTGAGCTGCCGCATCACAATATTTAACGCGTAAATATAAATTCTATTAAAATTAATAAATAATTTTCTCCATAAACTGCAGGTTTATTATGAAATTATTATTAACTGGGGAAGCTGAGCTTTTTAGCTTACATTGACGCTACGCCACTGGGAGATTCGTCCTCTAGTGAAGATGATATTCGCATACTGGTCATTCTGTTACTGAGTGCATGAAGATGCTGTTCCTGGTTATAAATGTAATGGACTCCCGGGTTCGAAGTTTTCCCTTCACAGTTTAAATATTAACTGAGTTGTTTCCAGATGTCTGATTATGCTATGACTTGAAACTATATGAAGTAATTACCTATACTGCAAGATATACACAAATGAAGCTTAGATAAAACGTCATTTAATAATAGTGATTTCCGGGCTATCAGGCGTGGTGTACTGGCGATGTTACGACCAAACATTTCGACTACAGCTGCAGTAGACATCATCAGTGGCGAGGCACTATTTCAACTGTTTACTATTGAGTTCCAAAGAGTTCAACTGGATTTTTCGGTGGAAGATTTTCTTGGGAAGCTGCCGTTTTCTTTGTCAACATTGCACCATTGCGCCGCGATGCATCTTGAGCGAGGGGCTGTAGTAGCTGGAAACTACTGCAACTTACCTTTCCGAACGACGAACTATGAAGTTGTGCGATAGCAGTGGGGAGTTCCGCCGTATTTAGCCTGATATTTGAGCGTGGCACGGTACAACGCCAGATAAATGCAACATAGCTCCGGCTTGGCCGTCCAAGGTTGGAATGAATTCCCACAGACGCTACTGAAGTTGTGAGGGCTTTGAAGTCGTCCGGCTTTTGTTTAAGAATTGCTTGTAGTGCTCCTTGACGTTGCAAGCGTCCTTCAGAATGCGCATAAGTATTACTGTTCTTCAAGAAAAGTAACCCTTCGCAATAAAATTACTTTTCCTTTGAGCACAGCACGCTCTTGTCTGGGGCCCCTCGTGGGGTCGCTACAATTTCGGTTGGCTTGAACACTTGGCTCTTGGAGATTTCCCAGACCGCCGCCATTGTGATTCTAATGCTACCGGAAGTTCTGGCAATTGTTTCCCGTGTGGGCAGCCATACGTGCAGTTTAAGTCCAAAATTTTATAATTTCAGAATTCCTTCCCGTGAACATTAGACCTTCCTTTGCATTTTACTACGATTTATTTGCCTACATTACATTCACCTTCACTAACATTTTTATTATAGGCCATTGTTCATTATCGTCATGTGAACTTCATCAACCCTGCATTATAATATTATTTTCAGTGCTACAATCTTCACTTTTCCCCTCATTATCTTCCATCATCATATTTATTATCTTCAATATGTTGCATAATCTCGTTCTTGCTGTTGTTCCTCCCCTCTTAACTTATTGCTCCTGTTCCCTTATGCCTGCCCCTCCTTTATTATTATTATTATTATTATTATTATTATTATTATTATTATTATTATTATTGTTATTATTATTATTATTATTGTTATTATTATTACTATTATTATTACTACTATTATTATTATTACTACTATTATTATTACTACTATTATTATTACTATTATTATTATTACTACTATTATTATTATTATTATTATTATTACTACTATTATTATTATTACTACTACTACTACTACTACTACTACTACTACTACTATTACTACTACTACTACTAGGCCACTGGCGTGGCTCAGTCGGTTAAGGCGCTTGTCTGCCGGTCTGAAGTTGCGTTCGGGCGCGGGTTCGATCCCCGCTTGGGCTGATTACCTGGTTGGGTTTTTTCCGAGGTTTTCCCCAGCCATAATGTGAATGCCAGGTAATCTATGGCGAATCCTCGGCCTCATGTCGCCAAATATCATCTCGCTATCACCAATCCCATCGACGCTAAATAACCTAGTAGTTGATACAGCGTCGTTAAATAACCAACTAAAATAAAAAAACTACTACTACTACTATTATTATGATTATTATTATTATTATTATTATTATTATTATTATTATTATGATTATTATTATTATTATTGTTATTATTATTATTATTATTATTGTTATTATTATTATTATTATTATTATTATTATTACCAATCTTGTCAGCCAGCACAAAATTTATTTTCGATATGGGAGGTTTATCACATCTGAGAAGAATATACGTAGATACAGATAAAGCTTGATCGTTAGAAGCGTTACGTTTATTCAGAAGCATGTTTTCGGAATGTAGTCCACACTTTGTTGTCTCCATTGTGGCAGTAGTTATGAATAGAACATAACATGCGAACAGCGTGCCATGGGAACGCGAGCTGCAGGTTCATTGATTAACGTATTGTCGTTTACAATTAGTGACCACTCTGAAGAGAGAGTTTATGTAGATTTATTATAAAATGATTACGTCACACACACATACGTTTGTGGGTGTTTCTATCAAAGATTCCTACAAGTTTGATAATCAATGTGCTTTGCGTTCCAGAAACATAACACTTTTATTATCACTAGCTTCGCTGCACTTTTATAAATAAATATCATTGACTTAAATCTGTTATATTTCCAAATACAGCTTTGTTATTGTTAGTTAATAAATAATTTATTATCAATTATAAATCGTTTGCTCCTGAATTACTTTCAAAGTTGTATTTAGAACTATGAATGTAACTGTTATGACCGTGCAATAGGTTACGGAGCTGTTCGATTAATTCTACTTTTAAGCTTGGTGTTATGTTAGACCTAACAGCGTCTGAAATAGAATATATTTGTAAGAACTGAAGGTTGTTACCCTCAGCTGGAAGAAGGCTTTGTCACCAAACGATACCATTTGAAATAAGGTGTTGTACTGCCCTATATTATTTAAAACGTGTGTTGATAACGGATGTACTACTATAAGTACCTACCTAAGTTTTTAATTGGTTGTGAGGGCTCTTCAATCTCACGAAGAAAAACTTTTCCAGCAGCGCAACGTATTCCAGACTAATTTACAAACATGTTAAGCGAATTATTCTTGCAACGAAGACGAATGCTCCCTAGGCCAAATAGCCGTATTTTAATTATGTGATTACTTCACAATTTCATCTGGTATGATGTTATGACTGAGGTGCCTATGTTGTTGGCGGCCGGGTAGAGCAGCTGGCTACGGACTGGAAGGTCCGGGGTTCGATCCCGAGTGGTGACGGGATTTTTCTCGTTGCCAAACTTTCAGAACGGCCCCGAGGTTCACTCAGCCTCCTATAAAATTGAGTACCGGGTCTTTCCCGGGGGTAAAAGGCGGTCAGAGCGTGGTGCCGACCACACCACCTCATTCTAGTATCGAGGTCATGGGGCTCTACCTCCATGCCCCCCAAGTGCCTTCATGGCATTTGACGGGGATTCCTTTACCTTTTACCTATGTTGTTAATTGTTTTTATTGTAACATTCGGCCGTAACTGACCGAGTATATAAGATCTCGCGCTCAGAGGGATGGAGTTTGGGGTTTGAGATGGCCTACAAGCCACAAGTCATGCTAAAGATGTTGGTTTGTTAATTATTCAATATGGAGTATTTTGCACTACGTAGTACTGTTACCTATTAAGTATAAGTTACATTACCGTAGCTCACCCAAATACGTAATTAAGCAATAAAATATGTACTGTTATGTTACTGAATAATTAATACTTAATATGTGCCGCGTGTATATTTGTAAAATTATTCCATCTCTGACTTTCATTCTTTCATAAAAAACGCAACGCAAATCAGACATCAAATTTCAGTACGGTACCTCCAGACAGCATTAACTTTAACTGCAGTACATATAGCTAATTATTAGTTCCGACAATATATAAAGTTTTCTGTGGGTAAGGTTCTGATTAGTCCTGCCTTATCTGCTTTTGTGCCCAGCCCTCGATTCACTCATGAGCTTCTGTAATGACATAAAGCCTACGTCCATCTAAAGGAACTGCAGTTTCGAATGATGAAAGTATTATTTAAATCTATTAAATAGTTTCTTGAGATTGCCTCATACAAACACACAAATACTCTCTCTTTATAATATAATAATATTTAGTACAGTATATTATAAACACGTAATATATCATCCGTATATTAATTCGATTGTTGTCCAAGGACTCCAAGGCCGCCTTAAATAAATGCAGACTCATTTGTTTCGTCTTTATTACTCATATTTTAATCTGATCTGGCCATGATATAAAAAGCATTGTTATTTTAACACGGATATATCTCGCCATATGGTAATGCAGAATTCGTGCACGAAAATATTATGTACTTCGGTACGTCAAAATAATATTAGTTTTATCAAAATTCTGCATAGAATAAAACTTATCGGAAATCGTTTTTCAAGAAACTTTTGTTATGTAATATTTTTCATAAAAATCAATAATAAGCGAGATATTTCGATTTATTTAATTAAGGCCCTCTTATAACTCCCATTTTAAATAAGGTATTTTGAATGCCATATTGCCTATAATCTAAGTTACAACGAACTTAATTTATATTCCAATTTTCATATAAATCGGTTCAGCCATTATCGCGTGAAAAGGTAACAAACATCCAGACAGACAGCCATACATACAAACAAAAATTTCAAAAAAGCGATTTTCGGTTTCGGGATGATTAATTACACATGTTGACACCAATTATTTTTGGAAAATCGAAAATTACCAGAAAAATTTCGGCTACAGATTTATTATTAGTACTAGCCGTACCCGTGCGCTCCGCTGCACCCGTTAGAAATAAATATAAAGTAATTACATAATTAAAATAGGACGTTTGATCCAGGGGACATTCGTGTTTGATGAAATTAATATGTACATAAACATTATTTTAAGTAATATAGGAAACGAATGTACAGAATAGCCTATCAAGTTTTCTGTGTATAAGAAGCTATTTTAATCTTACCTGTCCTCGATTCACTCAGAAGTTACTGTAATAACACTATAGCATTATGTCCATCCAGAGAAACTACACTTTCCAATGGTGAATTAATAATTAATTATACAAATCGGTTAATTTAGCTTCCGATATTACTTCATACAAACACAGAAACATTCTCTGTAGGCTATCTTTCATAGCTTTCGATTGTTGTTGTTGTTCAAGGCCCCTTGTAGACGAAGTAATTTGTTTTCATTTCATTATACCGTCTTAGATGGCATTGTATTTTAATTTTAAAACTATTTATCTAATTAAATATCAGTCCTATCAAAATTTTGCAAAGAATAAAACTTATCGGAAATCATGTTCAAAGAAACATTTGTTATGTAACACATTTCACAAAAATAAAAAAAATATTCGAGATATTTCGATTTAATTCAGGCCCCCTTATAATCCCCCCCTTTAAATAATGTATTTTGAATTTCATGTAGGCCTAGCCTAAAATCTAAGTTACAACGAACTTAATTTATATTCCAATTTTCATCGAAATTCGTTCAGACATTATTGCGTGAAAAGGTAACAAATATTCAGACAGACAGACATACAAACAAAAATGTCAAAAAAGCGATTTTCGGTTTCAGGATGATTAATTATACATGTTAACACCAATTATCTTTGAAAAATGGAAAATTACCAGAAACATTTCGGCTACAGATTTATTATTAGTATAGATAGATTTATTATTTGTGTTTGCGTACTTACGTTTACACGCACACACACACGCACTGTTGGTATTTTATTACTTATTCTTATTTATGTTTATTTCTAAGGCGACAGTTTGATGATCTATGGTTAAAAAACTTATTGACCTGTTGTTGCACTGGTCTACAAAATAAAACTTTTTTCTTTCACAAGAACTAAATTAACTGAATCTTAGTGTCTTTATGGAAATCTAGAGGTATAGCTCCCTGTGAAGCAGATTTGAATAATTTCGAGGGAAAAATTGTTTCGGGGCGGGTATCGATCCCGGGACCTTTGGCTGAACGTACCAACGCCCTTACCATCTCAACTTTTCCCTTTGTGTCCACATAACTGGAGTGGGCTGATGACGCCAGAGTGTCAGTTCCGTCGGACCCCGGCCACTTAGTGCATGAGGGTAGGCCAGCATGAGAGGTGGAACTTAAACTGAGGAGGAGTCAATCTGGCATCGGAACTTGAATCCGGTGTGGCTTAGTGGATAAAGCGTCAGCACGTAGAGCTGAAAACCCGGGTTCGAATCCCGGTGCCGGAGAGAATTTTTCTCCGTTATACACATTCAACACCACACGGTAATGCAGAATTCCTGCAGAGACATATCATATGTACTTCGGTACATCATAGTAAAATCCAGAGAGTTCTTAAAAATAACAGCTGAGCATAACCATCTTCTTCCCAGTGAATCATTTGAACGCATGTTCGTTCTTAATTATACTTGGGTAGTCTTGAGATCATACCCCTGGCACTGATTTGCGGTGAAATGTGACACTGATGATATCATGTCTGTACTTAGCAAAACCATACTAGATGGAACTTACGTCTAGAGTTCATTGTTTATTATTTTGAAACACTTGTCTTACAGAAATATTCGTCTCTGCATCTGTAAATGGAAAGTGCGTTAAAAGTATGTAGAATATGCACATTGTCATTGATTTAATAGTTGAGCAACATATGATATGTAGGAAACTTTGTCTTAACACGTCCTCATAGATATTTACAATGAAGAAACACTGTGTAGAAAATTGTAGGATGCAGCTTGAAGTCAGCCGTTTGTTTCAGTCCATCTTATCTTGACGCCCACAGCCAGCGGAAAACAAATTGGTTGAAGTTTTACAGGATGTGACGAAGTACGCAACAATCTTTTCCTTCCATAAGTAGTCGGTGAATTCCCTAGAGCAGAGATGGCATTTAGTTTCAGCACTAAACTTTATTTTTATGAGGGCATGTTATTGAATTTCAACACCAGAATGTCCAGTAAGACTATAATTTTGTGGAATGTTCGATAATGTTGTAATTTGCACAGCTCTGATATTCCTTGGAATCTGTAGTCATGGATTTGAATCCCACATAGTTCGTTATTATGAAGGTCCGGCTATCACAATCACGTGACCGCTGTTGCTCTCATTCCTCAATAGCTTCTCTTATTTTCTCCATCTCTTATTTTCTTTAATATTTTCTGTCATATCTTCCATTCTGTGGCAGGCAATATTTTGTGTCGACAAGCAAGGTCGAGCGTTTCCGATCTGTACGTTGAATTCACAGAATCGCCGTCAGCTGGGCAGGCACGCCGAACCGCCCAGGCCGTGATTCACACCACGCGCTCGTTGCTATGGACACGCTCTCCATGTGACGCAGATAAAACAACTTTATATACCATTTTCATTACATATTCTGACACGCCATATAGTTGTTTACAACCGAAGAAACCACGAGACGGCAGTACTTGTCAAGAGAAGCCGGCAGTGCGCGCGATGGGCTCTGTGCCTCGGCAGCGTCTTCAGCGAATGGGGATTATAAAGAATGGAACTTTCCTGTGTTTTGTTTCTCTGTGCGCCAGCGCTAGAGGTTATAGTAAAGGCAGAAGAAATAGGCGGGTTTTTGGTCTTGTGCGGAAACTACCCACTCCACACTTTCTCTAGCGGTTTATGACCTGAACAAAGAGACCTTCCTGTCGCTGTGTTCGAATGCTGGTTGTTGACAAGTGCTCGTCTGTGACACTACCGTGTTACAGCTTGCCCAAAAAAATATATCATAATAACATAATAAACAGTATTTTTAACTACTAATCATCCAAGTAATCGCTATCATATCTCAGTCGAGCCCTGGTATCAGAAGTCATACTAAAGGCGTTATTTATCAAGTTTGTTGTTTCTTGAAAGAACTTAAAGTTTGTGAGGACATTAAAAGTGTCCTATCATCAACGCAGACAGCCACTGCCAAGGCGTGTAGTGTTTCTCCACGATCGGTAAAGAGAACCTGTACAGAACGATTTTTTTAGTCATACTTATCGTGTTATTTCTTTCGTTAGGCTAAGCCATTCTTAAGTGTGCTTCTAATACATAAGTATTTTTTATTATGAAACTCGTTCATGTTACAATAACGTGTACATTTTTTTACACACAGTAAAAATATAGGCCTATTAATTTTTTGCACCTTAATGTTTAATTTCCTCATGATTCACAAAGTTGGTAACTGTATAAACATTATTCAGTAGTTACTGTTTCAATACAATATTCTGAAAACACACAAAAAAAAAATACTAATTGTGTGGAACGCTAAATATTTGATTTCTTGTATTAGGTTTACATTACATTAAAATAATTACGTATTATATTTATGAAATATTATAAATGATAATATCATCTAAAGTCTGATTAGTGTAATATGTTACTATTCAGCGATGTATGCAATGGAGGGGGAAAGAGAACTGGCCACCATAACCCATTATCCCCTGGCTTAGTTGCCTCATTAGTGATGCCTCATTGTTGTCACTTATGAGTTTTTGACTTGTGTTCGGACAGTTGACTAAAGAAAACAACAATATTCAGTAAATCAGGTAGGTCTATTTGTACTTGCTAGAAATCACGTTATTATTTTATTTGTTCTTTTAAGTTTTCCTATAGCGCAAAAAGTGTGGATAGAGGAGTAAGTTATATGGGACAGGACCATACACCAAGCAGGTTCTGAGGGGTATAAGAGTCGGGGTAGTGAATGAGGGGTTCGCCATACCCGCCTATTTCTTCTGCCCTTAGTATAGTGTAATCGAGCATACTCTAAGATAATTGAGAATAGAGTTGAGACACAGGATCCAAACATCGCCTACCTTATTGCATAATCCAGTAACGCTTTGCTTCAAATAAATTCAAGTTAACAGCTTTTCCTTATTTCTCAGTGACAAACTAGTTGTAATAATAATATTTAATATTTCATATATCATAAATTATATTATAAAATTAAGTATCAAATTCGTTTAATATTTGTACATAATATAGGTATATGGTTTTACTTCTCGTAAGAGTTTTGTTTTTCCATTTTCAGCGCTATCAAATCATTACATATTTTAATTGTTGTTGGATTCAACGTCTCAACTCTCATTATAAAGGAACTCTAGAGTCTAGACATTACAGTTAATGACGGATTTATTATTTTATGGATCCAATTTATTTTATTTGAGTGCATAATGAGCCTAGATACATTAATTATTTGTGTTATATTTCCGCTGTGTCGACTGCTAGCTGGTGTGATGTCAGCGCCAACTCTAGGGAGAAAGCAGAATCTCACGCTCTAGCTGGCTTGAAGGTCATTGAAATCAGTCCGGCTACATCAAAGGTACGACGCGAAGTGTCCGTTCTTTATAATCCCTATTCGCTGGCGTCTTCTTTCAGTTTTGTGATTCTTTATTTAACTGATGCTCAGAGTTGTGAAGTACTCGTAGGCAGCCACTCTCTCGGCCTATCTAACCAATTCTCGGTCTCCTTTCTGATGGGAATTGAATCGTGACCTAACACGCGCTCCCATCGTTACTTTTTTATGCACTGTGATGCCTCGAGATTATTTAAGAAAATTCACTTTTTCAGAAATCATGATACCGTACGGCCTTTGACATCGCGTGTCACTGCATTCGTCTGAGAGCAGTCTTTCCCCTAACGTACTGTTCAACATGGATTTGAATTGAATTTAACGGAGGGGGCACTATGGCCCAGCACTGCGATCTGTTAAGATCTATTGCGCTGACCCAAACCCACACCGGCTGACCACACTAAGGTTCTCTGTATGCCCGGGTTTCGAACAGGCAACCCCCTCGTCCCTAGGCCAGCACCCTCCTTGCGTCGCTACGGAATGACAACGAAATGGAGAAATGGTGACGGAACGATGTAAATCCCTATTATGGGGAAACGGGAGAACACCAACTGCGACCTTGTCCGTCACAAGTGTGTCTACGGATTTTTAAAGTTCTAAAATAAATGTAGTCTGAAGTCTGATATGTAGCTAGTCGGCGATGGACGGGGTAAGGAACTGGCCACCCTACCCCACTATCTCCTGGCCTAGTTGCCTCTTGGTATCGCTTGTGAGATTCAGAACTGTCTTCGGACAGTTGACTGAACAACGACAAAGTAAATGTAAAGTAGTACATAAACATATTTCCGAAGAGACATGTAAACTCATTCTCTTGATTGCATAAAAAACTAAATAATCGAATAAATAAATAATAGTACATTATGCAACGAGCCTATAATGAAGGTAATTAAGAAGCGAGTATGGATATTTATGAAACGAGCGCAAGCGAGTTTCATACGATTTTTTATGCTCGACCATATTTCTAACTTGATATTATTAATTTTCTTTGTAGCTGACCTTGGCCAATATCCCGTATGTTGTGAGATGTGCGCAGACGCGAAAGTAATGATTTTTTCCGAGGAACAGATGTTCACATTGACCTTGCTAGGCCATAAGAACCTACAGAGATAACATTGAAATTAAATTAGACATTGAAAAACGAGATGACAAATTGAATTTATTTGAATATTATTTACAATTAACGCTAATTATTATAGTAACAGAACATAACCTTCTGCGACAGTATTGGATTTCCAGCCTCCGTGACTTTTTGCTAATTCTCTTTCGATTGCATATCCGAGAATAATCGATACTTCAGGTTTTATAACGGTAGAAAGCTGACCTGTCATTGGCTGAACAGTTGTAACCTGAGTCGTCATTGGCTGAAAGACCTGACCTTTAATGAGTAGGTGTACTTTAATGACATGCATTAAAGGTCTGCTACCAGGTGTATAATTACTACATTTCGGCATGGTCGAGCATAAATAAATAAATAGGTCTATACATATACAACAAACATTTTGATAACATCTGTCTATGTAAAGAAATAAATGGCAGGTGAATGCATAACTTCGCAAGTAAGGTAGATGTGTTGATGTGGTCCGTTAGTTTTACTATCACTGCTTGCGATAACGAAGTTACAACGCCGCCATTGTCCTGTGTCATCTTGCCTTTGCTGGTAGGGATAGACAGAAATGAATCTTTAGTTCATAAGCAATATATTATGCTCTAAATGCCCAGTTGTGGTTTCATTTCCACAATCTAGTATTAGTGATTTGCCCAATACTTCTGAATTTTCTTAATTTCTTCCCCTTACCCTTTCCTTTTCAAATTTATTTTCCGTTTCATTCCCTACTATTCCTTTTCTTTCTTGCTTTTTGGTATTCTTCGCTTCCTCGCTTTTTCAACCTTCTTTCCTTTACTTTCTCTTCCTTAACTCTCATTTTCTTCCTCTCTTCCATCTCTCGTTCGAACCTCTGTCACAAAGGGGTGAATATTTGACCGGTTTTTTGCCTCGGCGTATTAAGGGAATGTTCAAGGACAAGTTGCTGCACAAAACCGGTCCTTCCATCGCTCAGTAAAATTGTAATACATTCGCAAAAAGAACTATCACAGTATTACTCCTATCACTGTATTGCCAACCTTTATCCTATAAGAAATAAATCATCCATGGTCCCCATTATTGCGTCTCCCTGCTGTCTCTATTTCATAATCGCGGTAGCACACTATACAGGGGAACGTTAATGAGTCAGCTTTGGTACTGAGCGACGTGTCAAGATGCAATGTTAGCAACTGTCTCGGAGGTAATAATAATAATAATAATAATAATAATAATAATAATAATAATAATACTTACTAGATTTTAAGGAATCCGGAGGTTCATTGCTGCCCTCACATAAGCCCGCCATTGGTCCCTATCCTGAGCAAGATTAATCCAGTCTCTATCATCATATCCCACCTCCCTCAAATCCATTTTAATATTATCTTCCCATCTACGTCTCGGCCTCCCCTAAGGTCTTTTCCCCTCAGGCCTCCCAACTAATACTCTATATGCATTTCTGGATTCGCCCATACGTGCTACATGCCCTGCCCATCTCAAACGCCTGGATTTAATGTTCCTAATTATGTCAGGTGAAGAATACAATGCGTGCAGTTCTGCGTTGTGTAACTTTCTCCATTCTCCTGTAACTTCATCCCTCTTAGCCCCAAATATTTTCCTAAGCACCTTATTCTCAAACACCCTTAACCTATGTTCCTCTCTCAAAGTGCGAGTCCAAGTTTCACAATCATAAAGAACAACCGGTGATATAACTGTTTTATAAATTCTAACTTTCAGATTTTTTGACAGCAGACTGGATGATGAAAGCTTCTCAACCGAATAATAATAGGCATTTCCCATATTTATTCTGTGTTTAATTTCCTCCCGAGTATCATATAATAATAATAATAATAATAATAATAATAATAATAATAATAATAATAATAATAATAATAATAATAAATCGTCGCTTACTTCGTTAAGAACAAAACCTAGTCGATAGCCAGAAATACTGCTACTGATTGAAGACTACCTGCCAAGCATTGAAATTACGTTTTCATTCTGTTCAGTAGATATACAGAGTGTTAAACACATTCGCTGTTTTGAGAGGTGGCGGTATTGATCAAAACAAGGAAAAGTCTAAACATGGTTCCTAAAAAACTAATATCTTCCGAGATATGACATCAACGTCATAGGAGATGCTCAATGTGATTCCGATATGAGAGCTGGTAAGTTATAGTATTCATCAAAGCAAGAAAAGGTGTAATAACTTAGGGCCCTAAAATTAAACTTTGTACTGAAGAAAAACTTAAAAATCGGTTTTGTAAGAACAACGTGTTGTCTAATGTGAGCTGTTTGCTTGTTCCTTATTGGGTATGCAGTGTCATATCGGAAATGCAGTAATTGATTGCAGAAGAATGCGTTACAATGAAAGGAAATATGTAATGTTAATGAACAGGCACTCGTGTCTCGAAAGATATCAGTTTTGGGCCTGTTTATAGACTTCCTTGTCTTGTTTTGAGGAGTACTGCGGCCTTCAAAATATTGAATGTTTTTTTTTACATTGTGTAATTTCTGTAGACATAGGAATTATATACTAAGACACTTCAGATAATCTGAAATATTTAGTTTATTTTCACAGTGGTTTCATAATAACATTCGTGTGCAAGCCAAGCAGTATAATCACTCTTTCACAATTGCCTAGCTCGCTAATTAGATTATTGCAACTGATGCCATTGCGTGTGAAGGTCCGTGTCGTCTGACAGCAGCGGCCAGACTTGATGTTCTGAAACTTAAGCGCTTCCTTTGTGAACGGCGCTTCGTCCACATCACAAGGTTCGCCTTGGATTCTAAGAACGTAGGTTGTAACGTCAAGGAAGAAGCAAGACATTGTTCTTACGAATGGGATGGGCCGTGGAAGGAAGCGGTCGTAACTCCAGATAAGGGCTATATTGAAATGTGACTGTGAGGAAAACCACATCAGTCGAGTGTTCTCTGGACCATAACAGTCCAAGATTCGAGTTTCATCATGGTGAGTCGGGTTTCGAACCGCGACTCTCGACACTTTGCGGACTTCGAACAAAATAATTGGAGTTCAGCCTAAATGAACGTGACAAAAGTTGTAACTACCAGTAAGCCACTATCATCAGCTTAAACACTGTGTGAAAGTCAACGGTCACGGGTTCATATCTTGCCTAAGACATTGATGTTTGTTCCTTGTGGCGGAGAACCCTTTCTTGACAGAAATTACATCAACGTGAATGATTGTCAAACCCTGAACTGCATAGTTAATGTCATGTCTGTCGGAAGCGACATTCCGAAAGCCAATAAAAAGTGTGACTGTTTACATAAACGTTAAGTACACGTTTTAATCGTGCGCTTTGTAAAGTATTTTTGTTGAAGTCTTCATATCGCAAGTTGAACGATACCAATAGAACGGAAATTCTTATCTGAAGACGAAGTAATGTTAATGACAACGTGGAGTGCAATGCCGATGCGAAGAAATTTATCTTCCGGCTTTCAGATGGTGATAATAATAATAATAATAATAATAATAATAATAATAATAGGCCTAATAATAATATAATAATAGGCCTAATAATAATAGGCCTAATAATAATAATAATAATAATAATAATAATAATAATAATAATGATATAAGGGAAGTAATGGAAGTTACAGTAGGTAAAAAAATAAATATAATACACGTACCAGAAATGAAGATTAAAATGTCGTGGAACATGTGAGAGGGATGGGCGATGTTATAGTCCGCCTGCAGTTCCGAACTGTGACAGATCTGGCCTTCAGTTAAGATTGCCACACACACACACACACACACACACACACACACACACACACACACACACACACACACACACACACACACACACACACACACACACACACGGTCGAAAGGTTAGCCCTGTAGTTGTGTGAAAATGACGCGAAACCGTGTGTGTGTGTTCGTAGATTGTGCCTGCAGGTCCGAACTTTCGGCTTAGTAAAAGTTTTGGCTTTTGACAATGAGTTCTACTTCTTCTAGTTCTTCTTGAAACATGACAGTTATAAATAGTTGTCAGCTTATTACTGACGCTGGAAGAAGGGGAATGCAGGGCTGGGGTCGTTATCGTGAGGTGATAAATTACTTTTAAACGATAATAATAATAATAATAATAATAATAATAATAATAATAATAATAATAATAATTTGTCTTTAGTACGCAATGAAAAAGAGATCGGAATAATAGTTGGAAGAAGAGTAGTTCGGAAGGGAAAAAGGTACAAGAGATGCAATTGGACTGCTATGAACAATCGGCGAAAGATACCTGGAGAAGAACAAAGAAGTGTATGTAGTATTTGTGGACCTAGAAAAGGCGTTTGACAGAGTGGATTGCAATAAACTGATGGGGATCCTAAAGAAAATTCGTGTGAACTGGAAAGAGAGGAGGATGGTCAGTAACCTTTATATGAAACAATGAGTCAAAGTCAGGATAGGAGAAGAAATGTCAGAAGGAAGAGAAATAGGGAGAGGAGTACGTCAAGGATGTCCTTTATTACCTATCCTGTTCAACATCTACTTAGAGGATTTTGTGAAGAACTGTTTTCAGAACATGGGAATAGTGATAGTAGGAGTAAGAAGAATACAATGTATAAGATTTGCTGATATGGCGTTGTTAGCAGAAGAGGAGATGATACTAACAATAAGGGACATGCTACTGCTATAGCTGTGGGCAGTGTGGGATGAAGATTTACCGGCATTAATGCAGACAAGACTATGACCATAGTCATAGGAAGAAAAGTAAAGAAGATAAACTTGCCAATTCTAAATGAGGCAGTAGAGCAAGTGGACAGCTTCAAATACTCGGGGTGTACTATAAGCAGTAACATGAGCTGCTGCCAAAAAGTCAAAAGGAGGATAGCAATGGAAAAGGAAGCTTTTAATAAAATAATGAGGATTTTATGTGAAACTCTGGAAAAAGAACTAAGGAAGAGACTAGTGAAGTACTATGTATGGAGTGTGGCATTGTATGGGGCAGAAACATGGACATTACGACGAAGTGAAGAGAAGCGAATAGAAGCATTTGAATTGTGGATATGGAGAAGAATGGAACGTGGGATCGTGTGAAGTGGACAGACAGAATAAGAAATGAAGCTGTGTTGGAAAGAGTGGGTGAATAAAGAATGATGCTGAAACTGATCAGGGAGAGGAAAAGGAATTGGTTGGATCACTGTCTGAGAAGAAACTGCCTATTGAAGGATGCACTGGAAGGAATGGTGAACGAGAGAAGAGTTCGGAGCAGAAGAAATCAAATAATAGACGACATTAAGAATATAAGCATAATATGCGGAGACTAAAGGCTGGTTCACAATAAACCGGGAACGGAAACGAGAACGGAAATAATGTTAAAATAAATATATTTAAATGTGAGCATTCACAATGAACAATAATGTTAAAATAAACGTATTTAAATAGTTCATTGTGAATGCTCACATTTAAATATATTTCTTTTAACATTATTTCCGTTCTCGTTCTCGTTGTTGTTTCTGTTCTCGGTTTATTGTAAACCAGCCTTAAGAAGAAGGTATAAGATAGGAAAGACTGGAGAATGCTAGGTTTGTAGTGAAAGACCTGCCCTTGGGCGGGACACTACGAATTAATGACTGAATAGAATTAGAACACTGCGGCATAAAATCTGTGTATCAAATGTATGTTCTGATTCATCTGTCTTTGAAACATTTGACTGTGGCGTTATCATTGTTAGTAGCACGAATTGTGAATCTTCAGACATAAAGCTAATGCATCCATAGTGAAAATATCCGAGAGACAAGGCTTTGCCTGACGAAAATGATTGCTGCAGCGTCGTTAAATAACGATCGGATGTGCTGTTGGACGCATTCGTATTCAGAGAAGCGACTGCTGAGTGGTTTGTTTTTCTTGGAGTAGTTTGGGATAAAAGAAGAAAGCTAAAAAACTTGCCCCGGAGCCCCAATAGAGAAAGAAAGGACTGAAATTGGTTTTTGTGGCTTTACACATACGAGGAGGGTCGGTCACCGTGGAGACGCTCTGCCGCTACTACCTGCTCCAATAACGTCGACTGAATGCATGCGCGACATCGATTCCTAGAATTACTTAATGGCAACTTATAATAGTAGATTCATTACAGCTGAATGTGTAATGAGGCTAATGAAGGAATAAATCGCATTGCACCACAGAATTATATTTTCATATTAAAAAGGCATTTCAGTGTGTCCTAGCTACTTTCGACTGAATAAAAAAGAGAAAAATATATTACATGAATTTTAGTCTATCCCTGAAATAGGAATATATTTTCTTGTGTGTAAATCTTGTTGTTCTTTATAAACTATGGCATAATTAATTTTCATATTATTATTATTATTATTATTATTATTATTATTATTATTATTATTATTATTTCTACTGTCATCAGCCTGTCATGTAGGGGATCCATGTTCGAGTCTCGGACACGGTTGATGTTGGAATTCTCCCATTTCTCTTTGACAGGCATTAACATCATTAACATTTCGTAGCATTCTCAGGTCATCGACTGACACACGCGGTGGGGTTACGGTGCCTGGATACTCGGCGAACCTTAGCATTGACAGCTGGTGTGGGTTGGGAATGCGTCAATTTAGAGTCCACTAGAGCCTGCCCTAGGAACAGAAGCAGCTATACTAGGATATGCAGTGCTTGCGTGTAACGTGTGCAAGGATATTTACTGTTCAATCTATTTTAAGTAGTAAGGAACTAAGTGTAAATTATTATTGTGACACAATAATTATAATAGTTATTTGTTTACTTATTTATTAACATGATAACCAATAGCTAATCAATTTGATATATATAAATCCCACAAGGGTAGCTGCCCTTCAGTAAGGGTTGCCAAAAGACACAGCATACTAAACAAATAAAATAAAGTTACGATTTTTATTTTCAAATGGAAGCTGCCCTTGGGAAAGTACTTTAATTCAATAATTATTATTAATGAAATAGAATATAAGGAAATTTAGGTGTACAGGTGATTACGTAAAATCTGAACAGAATATTTCATTACATCTATAGCAATAATTTTCAAAATATTTAAAGGAATTCCAAAAAACTTAAAACATTCAACTGAGAATTTTGGAATTGTTCCCCTTGCTCCGAACGATAGGCCAAATACTTCAATCTGTTAGCACAAAAAATTAGGCCTAGTAACATGTTACATAATCTGTCCTGCTTATATTTGGTAGTAACGGTTAGCATGTCTGACTGAAACGAGAGGATCAGGGTTCAAATTCTGATTGTGACAAGTCCCCTGGTTGAATTTTCCCTCAACCCATTAAGAGCAAATACAGGGTAACTTTCGATGCTGGACTCCGGACTCATTTCTCTGGCATTATCACCGTTTTCAGACGCTAGATAACCATCGCAGTTGATAAAGCGTCCTAAAATAAATTAAAATCATATGTATTACATTTGTCACCTAAGAAATTAATGCTTGTATCTATATTTAAAATGGTTTTGACACACGGTATAATTGTATTTACAAAATACTGCACGTTTGACATTTTAATGCATCTTGTCTTCGAAGAGGATTTGTAAACTTTGATGTAGAAAACATACGCCTTTTCGTGTCTTAGCTGGGACATGTAAGCCACAATAGTTGGCTATGAACAACGTAGAAAATAGAATATGATACTATTGTCAAGGTAGGCTTATGACACTTCAACAAAACACAAATCACTTCATAATGGTATACTGTAATAAATAATAGGAGTGGTGATAGAATATGCCAACCATAGGCTATGAAGAAAATGTGAAGAAGATTAAGTACACAGCATGACAGTGAAATTGAGGAAAATATAAAACTAAATTGTTGTTTGCCACTCATCGGAATCACAGCAACAAAACACGAATAACTACCACTGATAATTTCATCCTGTTGAAAGAAATATTTTATACTGAACACATGTCAGGATAATTTTATGTGTCGGGAATTTAATGTTTGTGTATGTATACATATTTATGTAGGAGAATATGTATACATATATTTTGTGTTGTTGTTTAGTCAGATCTGAACCTCACAAGTGATATAAGAAGGTACCACTTATGAGGCAACTAGGCCAGGAGATAATGGGATAGGGTGGCCAGTTCCAGATAATGGGATAGGGTGGCCAGTTCCTCTTCCCCATTGCATACATCGCCGACTAGCTACATGTTACACTAATCAGACTTCAGATGCATACAAACAATTGTTCTTCCTCTGACACATGTCGTCAAGTGAGATGTACTGCCTGATAATACATCAGATGCACGTATCAGCCAGAACCTCAATCAGAGGATATATTTTTGTGAGTGCATAATATTTACTCTTGTAATGGTGAATTGTTTATATTTTCGTTTAAATTCTAGAGGCTGTACCGAATGTACGTCCCCCAACGTAGAATAGTACGTCTTGCCACGGATGCTTGAGAAAAGAAACAAGACTTGCACAAAAACAATTTTTTATTGCTTAATAATTTATGCTCTTCACGGCTGACGTTTGCCCTGTCCTGCTTTGAACATGGTTCGTACCTCGGGCAGTTTGGCAGTCCCTACTTTTACACGTGGTTTTCAAGTAAATTTAAATAACTTCCCTTATTGAGTTTGTCCGTGTAGACGAGAATTCATTTCGGATTGAGTTTCATGTAAACACGGATTTTATCGATATAGCATAATATGTTCGACCGTCATTTGTCTGCACTGCTTGCGAGATCGGAATTGTCATTAATTTAGTTATCAGTCGGTCCCTTTGATGCGCTGCCGCCACCTCTGTGTTCACTTGGCCCCTCATTTTGTTCGGGTATTTCTTTATTTCTGTCTCTTCCTTCCTTTCCGCGCCCGAATCTCGTAGGATTTTCAATGAAGTCCAAATTTTTGTCCTTTCCAAAATTTGACTGTGTTACAGTTAGCCGTTCACTTATTTTGCAGAATCGTTTTAGTGTTCAAACACGCGCGTAGCTTCTCTGGTTAAGATTGCGAAATGTAGTAAATTTTACCTCGCGTTCGACCGCATTCCTCTCATATAAGCACGCATACGTCCTCGCCCTGCTGTGTGATACCATCTCTGACTGTTACAAGCGTTGTCTCATCCTATCCGACCCATATCGGGTGAAGGCTTACATAGCTGTGTGAAGTGTGAAAGTCACCAGATTACAAAGTTTGTCACAACAATTACTATTGATGATATTGCACTAGCACAGGGATGTGAATGTTTGACTTCTGATATGAAGGACTGCATTACACTACACTACAATACAATACAAAACAATGCATATTGTGTTGTGCTGTACGAGAATGCATTACACTACACTACATTACAAAACAATGCATATTGCGTTGTGCTGTACAAGAATGCATTACACTACACTACATTACAAAACAATGCATATTGCGTTGTGCTGTACGAGAATGCATTACACTACACTACATTACAAAACAATGCATATTGTGTTGTGCTGTACGAGAATGCATTACACTACACTACATTACAAAACAATGCATATTGTGTTGTGCTGTACAAGAATGCATTACACTACACTACATTACAAAACAATGCATATTGTGTTGTGTTGTACAAGAATGCATTACACTACACTACATTACAAAACAATGCATATTGTGTTGTGCTGTACGAGAATGCATTACACTACACTACATTACAAAACAATGCATATTGTGTTGTGCTGTACAAGAATGCATTACACTACACTACATTACAAAACAATGCATATTGTGTTGTGCTGTACGAGAATGCATTACACTACACTTAAATACAAAACAATGCATATTGTGTTGTGCTGTACAAGAATGCATTACACTACACTACATTACAAAACAATGCATATTGCGTTGTGCTGTACGAGAATGCATTACACTACATTACAATACAAAACCATGCATATTGCGTTGTGCTGTACAAGAATGCATTACACTACACTACATTACAAAACAATGCATATTGTGTTGTGCTGTACGAGAATGCATTACACTACACTACATTACAAAACAATGCATATTGCGTTGTGCTGTACGAGAATGCATTACATTGCACTACATTACAAAACAATGCATATTGCGTTGTGCTGTACAAGAATGCATTACACTACACTACATTACAAAACAATGCATATTGTGTTGTGCTGTACGAGAATGCATTACACTACACTACATTACAAAACAATGCATATTGCGTTGTGCTGTACGAGAATGCATTACATTGCACTACATTACAAAACAATGCATATTGCGTTGTGCTGTACAAGAATGCATTACACTACACTACATTACAAAACAATGCATATTGCGTTGTGCTGTACGAGAATGCATTACACTACACTACATTACAAAACAATGCATATTGCGTTGTGCTGTACAAGAATGCATTACACTACACTACATTACAAAACAATGCATATTGCGTTGTGCTGTACGAGAATGCATTACACTACACTACATTACAAAACAATGCATATTGCGTTGTGCTGTACAAGAATGCATTACACTACACTACATTACAAAACAATGCATATTGCGTTGTGCTGTACAAGAATGCATTACACTACACTACATTACAAAACAATGCATATTGCGTTGTGCTGTACGAGAATGCATTACACTACACTACATTACAAAACAATGCATATTGCGTTGTGCTGTACAAGAATGCATTACATTGCACTACATTACAAAACAATGCATATTGCGTTGTACTGTACAAGAATGCATTACACTACACTACATTACAAAACAATGCATATTGCGTTGTGCTGTACGAGAATGCATTACACTACACTACATTACAAAACAATGCACATTGCGTTGTACTGTACAAGAATGCATTGCACTACACTACATTACAAAACAATGCACATTGCGTTGTACTGTACAAGAATGCATTACACTACACTACATTACAAAACAATGCATATTGCGTTGTGCTGTACAAGAATGCATTACACTACACTACATTACAAAACAATGCATATTGCGTTGTGCTGTACAAGAATGCATTACACTACACTACATTACAAAACAATGCATATTGCGTTGTGCTGTACAAGAATGCATTACACTACACTACATTACAAAACAATGCATATTGCGTTGTGCTGTACAAGAATGCATTACACTACACTACATTACAAAACAATGCATATTGCGTTGTGCTGTACAAGAATGCATTACACTACATTACAAGGATATATATTATGTTGCATTATACTAACTTCACTACCAGTGCGTTCAGTGCAATACCATTAACATCCAGGTTTCTGTTCAAACAACTGCTGTACATGTTTCTTAGAATATATGACAGATTGAATTGGAATTGAGTCAATGTTTAGAAATGCCGTTCAACGTGAAAGGAAGTGTGTGCATGAGATCTATTGCGTGTTGATCAGGAAATGCCAGCGACGATGAGAATTGAGGACGTAAACATTGCTTCTAATAGCAATCCGGCATGATTGCATAGTCACCAAGTACATTCTGCAAGCTTTAGGCCGGCATCTGGAGAGGATAGAGGAATGTTACAAGGACTTCGCCGTGATGACGGCGGTATAGTTGAACATTATTATAATACTCATACTACATAATATGTACTCATTAAACGCTATATACACCAAATGTGATAAGTTTATTTTCTGAAGGTAGAATGTTCTAATTATTTGAAATGAGTTTATTTCAATCCCATTTAAAACCTATTTGGCCTAATTGTATATACACCTCTGATTGAGATTCTGGCTGATACGTAGCCCACATCTATTATCAAGCAGTGCATCTCACTTGACGGTATGTGTCGGAGGAAGACCAATTAAGGGTTATTTAGCAAAAACGGCAGTTGTACAAAATAATAATTTTGTGGAAATCTTGAAAAAAACTTCACAGCATCAACAATTATGGACATTTGGCGTTGGTACGTTGTATGAACACAGTTCTTAGTTATTGGATTACCTGCAGTATGTTGTTTACACATAACCCGTAATATTTGGATAATTGGGGCAAAAAATTGTTTGGACAAATAACATTTTAACTTGAAAAGTTCCAAATTCGCAATGCAGAATGTAAAATGCAATAAAACGCACTAGCGCATGCAGCTGTTATTCTAGTGCGATGGTGCTGCCAACACTGTGTAGATAAATGAAACCTAAAATTACCAGATTTTGGACAACTGGCGTTTTTTGCTAAACACCTCTAAATTGTTTGTATGCATTTGAAGTCTGATTAGTGTAATATGTAGCTAGTCAGCGATGTATGCACTGGAGGGGGAAAGGAACTGGCCCCACTACCCCATTATCTACTGGTCTAGTTGTCTCATAAGTAGGTATCACTTGTGAGGTTCAGACCTGTTTTCGGACAGTTGTATAGGGAATGAATATGATTCCTCTTACATCCATGCGCGATAGATATCTAATCCGCCTCTGTTTTGCACTGTAGTAGTTCGGGAGCAGGAGCCGCTCCACGCTGCTCCACGGAGCGCTCAGTTGCCCGACCGCGATATAGATAATAGTAATAACAATAGTACTTTTTAGAAGTTGATCTGTTAGTTTAATTATTTATTCGACTATTTTGCATTAAGTAAAAACATAATTAAATTGCTTTGTCTTTGGATGGATACCTAATCTGCTGTCTTTTATATGAGGCATTAGATTAATGTTAAGGAAAATAGGGACCTCAGTATCATAACCTGATGTCTGGTATGAATGTGTACAAGTTTAATTGTCTGCCTTTAGAAATAAAATATTGCTACACGAAAATCAGTTTCAAATTAAGAACCGTTTTTGCAGAACTTGCTAACTACAAAATTTGCAAAATTGAGATTTTGATGGATTCGTTAACATAAGACAGGCCTCTACATGATGTCCAAGCCGTCTTAGTAAAATTGGGTTATTTCTCTCCATTGTATTGTGTCAAAGTGTGATCGTTTTTTCAAAACTTGCTTTCTGGCCTATAAGTAAGAGTTACAGCAAAACTTGCTACTACTGTATAGTATTTTGTCTCTCCTGTAAAATTTATTTTCTTCAGTTAGCAAGTTTCGCAAAAACGGTCCTCAATTGTTCTGAAAAGGATTTTACTCCGTAAGTGAATTTTTAGGGCAGATTTTTTGGTTGTCTTCCTCTAGGACAGGGATGCATGCAGAACTGGGGAAGAGGGGTGGAAGCATGGAGAAAGAGTTTGTTCCTCGTCCACAATCCCCCCCCCCCTTGAATTACGCATCTGTGCCGAGCGCAAGCGCACTGAATATATATATATATATTTCCTCTTTCCCTACCATATTCGATGACGTGTGGGGATGAAAGGAAGGGATGAGTCACGTGTTCCGGCTTGTGACGTGTGCCACAATTGTAGCACAATTTTACATCCCTGCTCTAGGAACTCTACGTGTGAGCAGGTACCACATACCTACCGTGGGATGTTATTCTCTTCTTGTATCTGGATGTAATTCGTAATGTAATGTAAATGGTTGACAATAGCTTGTACGCTGTGAACTATCCCAGACGAAGTGGTACAGTGCCCTAATTATTGCACTTTGTTTTATTAACGTATCCTCTTAAAAAACGTTACGTTGTCTTTATATTCGTACCCTTTTATTGAATTCCATGGGTATTTGAACAGTTTTTTTTATGTACCGTCAACCGGTCTGAAGGCAGAAATAAAGCAAATGTGTTGCGATAATTGTAGATATAATGAAATTATAATACAGCATCTTGTTGACTTAGCTAGGCTAGCGTTAACGACATGTAGGTGAGGTTCCTGGAGTATTCCGGCTGTGCCGCATAGAGCTATCGGTTCATTAGAACAAACGCAGCAGCCGTAGAACCTGTTTTCACTCCCCTAACAGTTGAATATCTTGGTCGTATTTATAATCAATGCCTGTTTACAACGCATGACCTATATTTCAATTCCTGTAACAGGATTACGATGTTCACTTATTACAGCATACCTTTTACGTAACAATGAGGCATACCGCTGTGTTACTTGTAATATATTCTAAGCATGTGCGTATAAAAGTGAGCTCTGTTTTTCAATTGTTACAGGTGAATAGCAACCTGTGGTAGTAATCGGTTTATTGTTACCTGCTTTCATGTACTTCTGCGTCGCACATTCGTGGGGGCATTGAGAGACGTTATTGAACTCGGACAATAATGCAGTAATTCACAAATATTTAGTGCGTAATCCTCTCCTCTCCACAACCGAACCTTGGAGTCTGTCGTAACGTGCCTGAAATAGCTGATTTAGTCCATAGACAAATACTTTGAAAAACCTCCAATTATTGAAACTAATCTGCCGTTGACTGTAAGTAATGTTATTGCTACTTGTGGACAAAATCATTAGTCACACAGTCCGGTCGGTATTGCAGATATCCATTATTGTTATTGTTATTATTATTATTATTATTATTATTATTATTATTATTATTATTATTATTATTATTTTAATTTTGTTACTCCCCAAACTTAGGGCTCGCAATAATTTATCTGTAGTAATAATTGTATATTAACGAATACTTAACCTATTCAGACATTGTGAAGTTGAAATACTCGTAGATGAATATCGATTACTGCAATAAAGAAATTCGACGTTATTATTCAGTAATGCCAATTGCGAAAAGCGAAATACAGGTTTAACAATGTTAATTACATGTACTGCATTTTTGTCTTATTATTATAACATAAATACATTTTCATTATCTGCTGAAATCATAATTTAATTTAACAGTAACAGTGGGAACAGCTATATACCAATGCTTACGTATTCACAGCAAGACATGTTGCTACACAGTGAACCCATCTGTGTATAGATAGGCCTAATTAAAACACGAATTTTATTACGCCATACGGAAGGCAGTTTGATGAAAAGACCTTATTATTACTATGCAAGGTCTTTGGGTTTGATATGCGGTGATGTTACATAAATTTGAACATCTGACTTTCTATTAAATGTTTCATTTCATTCACAAGATACAATTTTATAGGCTACTTATAGGTTATGTTACCTGTGGGAGCAGGACCAATGTCAGCTGTGACTTATTTCGACCGTTACAATCAGTGCTACACGAAAGCATTTTTTATAGCTCGACAAACGCATTCTCGCTGTAGTGTGTAACGGAACTAAAGCTGCATCTACACAGTTCAATATTCCAATCGCGTAATCGTGCAATCTGGGAAGAATATTGAAAGAATCAAGTTTAAAAGGTACGTTCAATTAAGATGCATGAAGATTTTGTGTCTACATGGTGCGCCGTTTTGAACGTCGTCTTCACTGCGTAAATATATCAATTAATATTAAATATCAATCTTGCATTCATTGCTTTAAAGTTGAAAGAAAAGTTTAACCGTGTAGTTGCATCTTAATGTATTCATGATCATCAATTTACGGGGAAACAGTTGGCGACAACGACTAAACAAAAGAACGACCATGCGATAAATTGATAGCGATAAATCTAGCTGCAAAAATTATCGCAAAGTCTGACTGTGATCGGTTGGAATTCAAAATTTCATTACACTTCATTGGTCGAAAATAGAATGACGTCATATAAACGAAACGGTCACTTGTAATGAAATGTTTGATCTCAATATGTAAGCCTGTACGACATAAATACATGGTTTCTGGTTTAAGATACAAATATTAGTTATAACATCAAACTGAAAACCAGTGACAATGCGTTCCCTCTGCTACCCGATCTGTTCACACTAACGCAACGGTCTGTGACTTTAATATTCTGTTCAGACACAACAGGATCACCAACATTTAATCACTGACTAGCTGAACAGTTGTGGCTAACATGCATGGGCGGAGTTATGGGGGCACTGCCCCCCCCCCAAACTTGTCTCAACTCTTTTTTTTTTCTATTAATGTTAGAAAATATTGAATTCAAGATACCTTTTTATGCTCTTATTTATGATCAAGTTTCTTTGCCTAAATTGTTGAATTAATGTCTTGAGATCATGTGTCTGCACTGTAGCATTTACTTTAAATTTGTGATTGTATAAGAATTGCTATGCCTCGTTTGAGGAATGGAAGCACGATAATGTTTCTTTTGTAACAGCCTGTACTCGTGTGTTGCAAGTCTGCAGGTGTTCAGGCCACCACTTGGAGAAATATGAGTAACACTGCTCAATAATGCAAAAAAAAAAAAAGTGATCCTGATATAATGTGTAAACTTAAAGACGAGATTAAATAAAATAGAGTTTACATTTCATACGATGTCTTCTAGAAAGGTAAACTTCATATAAAAAGTTTCTATTAGCACTGTTATGTATGCATGTGTTTCTGTACGAGAGAGGAAGAGAGGGAGATTGTTTTAAGTTACGCCCTATTATAATTTGCAGTAGACCTACAGTTCAAGCCCTATACAACTCTGTCCGAAACATCTCTGAGTGGTCCAGTAGTTCAAGAATTCAATACAATAGTATTGAGAATATGGAACATAAACCAGTTCAATAATTACAAAGCGATATGCAGAAGGATTTAGGATGCGCGACTCTTTCAGTGTATCCTATCTGCATGACAGAGACGTTACATACAAGAACGTATTTCGAATGCCATAAATATTTCAGTCCACACCTGTGGAGTAACGGCTAGCGCGTCTGTCCGTGAAACCAAGTGGCCCGGGTTCGATTCCCGGTTGGGGCAAGTTACCTGGTTGAAATTTTTTCCTGGGTTTTCACTTAACCCAATATGAGCAAATGCTGGACAACTTTCGGTGTTGGACCCCGGACTCATTTCACCCGCATTATCACCTTCATCTCATTCAGACGCTAAATAACCTAAGATGTTGATAAAGCGTCGTAAAATAGCCTACTAAAAAAATCACCGGCATTATCACGTTCATCTCATTCAGACGCTAAATAACCTAGATGTTGATAAAGCGTCGTAAAATAGCCTACTAAAAAATCACCCGCATTATCACGTTCATCTCATTCAGACGCTAAATAACCTAGATGTTGATAAAGCGTCGTAAAATAGCCTACTAAAAAATCACTGGCATTATCACGTTCATCTCATTCAGACGCTAAATAACCTAGATGTTGATAAAGCGTCGTAAAATAGCCTACTAAAAAATCACCCGCATTATCACGTTCATCTCATTCAGACGCTAAATAACCTAGATGTTGATAAAGCGTCGTAAAATAGCCTACTAAAAAATCACTGGCATTATCACGTTCATCTCATTCAGACGCTAAATAACCTAGATGTTGATAAAGCGTCGTAAAATAGCCTACTAAAAAATCACCGGCATTATCACGTTCATCTCATTCAGACGCTAAATAACCTAGATGTTGATAAAGCATCGTAAAATAGCCTACTAAAAATCACCCGCATTATCACCTTCATCTCATTCAGACGCTAAATAACCTAGATGTTGATAAAGCGTCGTAAAATAGCCTACTAAAAAAATCACCGGCATTATCACGTTCATCTCATTCAGACGCTAAATAACCTAGATGTTGATAAAGCGTCGTAAAATAGCCTACTAAAAAATCACCCGCATTATCACGTTCATCTCATTCAGACGCTAAATAACCTAAATGTTGATAAAGCGTCGTAAAATAGCCTACTAAAAAATCACCCGCATTATCACCTTCATCTCATTCAGACGCTAAATAACCGAAGATATTGATAAAGCGTCGTAAAAGAACCTACTAAACAAATAAAATAAATATTTGAACACTTAAGTGTGTTGAGACATTTTGTTTTTGCAGTTTTCTGAGTAAAATCATAGGTAGAAATGTAAACGACTATTTGGAGTAAAGATAGTTCGGCCCTCGCCTAGTTTGGCATCACTTGTTGACTTGCTAAAACTAAGAAGCTTATGGCTGGGAAAGAAATTTCCTTGTATTTAATCTGCATTACATAAAGGTGAAGCGCTGGCATAAGTGCAGCATATTTGATAATATATCAGTACGTCTTGATTTCGAAGGTCGGTACCACAAGTGATAGCTATCGTCTATAGATTGTGGGAGGATGGTTCATGCTTTCTTCCTTTTTCTTTATAGTACTTAGAATTCTATCTCATTAATTGTTTTTATCTCTGTTTCTCATTACCCACCTTCCTGCTTCTTGCGTTCTCTTTTATTTGGGTTTCTTGTAGGCTATGCTTGATTTTTGCTTTGCCATTTCCTCTCTCTCTGTACACACTTATACACAATGTGGGAGTCATATAGGCCTAATTGTGCATATTTTAACAGTTATTCCTTTGATAGAGTACAATAAGGGTTCGAATACCACATGAACTTCAAATTAACACTTTTATAAGAAAAAATAATTTTCCCTTAAATGTTAACACTGTTTTACTAAATCAGTATGATTTTGATTTTTACTCAGGTCATTAGAGAAACTGATAACATTTTTTTGTAACTTCGCAGTTTTTCAGTAAACTGGGCGGTTTTCTTGCAAATTAAGTAAAAATATTAACGCGTATCGTTATTTGAAGTCTGGCAGTCCTGCACATGCTGCTATTCAGACCTGTTCATTCGTAGGTAAAGCGGCGATGCGCTGTTGCCAAACTTTCAGCCTAATTTTCTAATTAACCATGCACTTAATCACAAAACGCATAATAAGTTTCCTTACTTCAATGTATTCTACTGCCCCCTTCTATCTACAGTTATATCACTTCCACCCTATATATCAGCCATCGGCAAATTTCTACTCACGATGACATCACTGGACGCAAGCCGCAATACATAAGATGTAATATCAATCGAGGAGTATAGAGCACTCCGTTCGGATCTCAACACAAGCATCTGACGTAGACTACACAATATTGATTTATAGATGGAAAGATTATATTTTATTTCACCTTTATTTTTACTGTGCTAAAACAGCCTAGGAAAATACGTCACAAATTGCCATTCTTAATACAACTCGTAACTTTTCATCTGCTAGTCACGATCTTTGTTTAGATAATGTAAGTTTTCGTTCCGAAATATATTATTGAATATAGAGCCAAACGCCGCAGCTGTGTAGCGACCTATGGTAGGACTGCACACATTTTTCTATGGAGAGCATTCTAAATAAATGTAAGCCAGTCTGATGTGTTGTATAGGTACAGTAACAACGTTCTATGTCCTTACTTATTCCAGCTCTCTTAATAAAACGTTACTCCACCTAGTAGACATTTTAAAAGTCGTATTTCGAATCCCGTATGTTACTGCAGATACAAGTAGCTTTATGTTGAGATCCATTTCTTCTATATATTGTCTTCATGCTCGGAATAACTCCTCTCCTGTTGTATTTGCTTACAGTGCAATGACATCGAGCAAATATTCTTATACAGAGAGATCCTTCGTAATTCCGCGGGTCAACATCACCAATCCTACTGCATCATCAATATCTGTGTTTCCACCTAAAGCGAGAGATTAGACCACTGTTTATGCATCTTTGATTATATTCTCGTCCAGCTAGTGTTTTAACATTCCTTATCCTCCTCTGTGTTGTTCGTGTGGATAATTTCATATTGTTGAAAACATCAAATTATTCGGGACAAATGATGCTAACAACTTTATTCAGACACGTTTTAAAGAACTGTTCTTCATTACAGCACTTCAATGATTTTGCGATTTCCAAACCAATAACATGGCTAGCATGGAGTTCCTTTGGACTCATAGATTGTTTCATCATATTTTAGTACCGGAATGTTATTTGAATTGCTTCGCCCCGTCCAGCCCTGCCAAAAGAAAATTATGTTTAGACTTGTCTTCTATTGTGTACATTTCCATTTACAGTTACATTGGATATGTTCATTACGTGATAATCTTATGACGTGTCGTAATGTCGCTAGATGTTTGATTCATAACTGCCTATTAGAATTTTAGAACACAAGAGGCGTCTACAT
Organism: Periplaneta americana; assembly: GCF_040183065.1. Taxonomy (NCBI): domain Eukaryota; kingdom Metazoa; phylum Arthropoda; class Insecta; order Blattodea; family Blattidae; genus Periplaneta; species Periplaneta americana. Next base: position 178,085,842 of record NC_091127.1, read on the forward strand.
TGTCAGCATTTAATACTGTTCCTCCCATTCTTCTTTAAACACAGTTTCCGAACAGAGAAAGAAGCACTCTAAATCTAAGCAGGTAACCCGCCACTGATAGATACCAACCAGTGAACTGGAGTGTAGGGGAGTTGGACGGAAAGGGGGGGGGGTGAAGCAAAGATACTACTGCGCGGCCCCTGCGACGTCATTATTGCTAGTGATGACGGTATTGTTGCCGATCCCTGCTATAATATATGGTCTATCATTTGTAAATGAATTATACTGTCACATGTAAAGATGAAAAGTCGTGGCCTATTTAGGGCAGGTGTTGCGCTTTCAGTAATTTAATTTCCATGAATTTTATTGTTGTGCAGATTATCTGTACTTTAATTTTGCAATTGGGATGTTTGTAGACCGATTTGTGTCGATGAGCTCTTCTGTATACCTCAAGCGGCAAATTTTGTTTCGAGGGCTTGCATTTTCAGCTCTATTTTTATTTGCGTTGATTTCACGTATTTATTTTTCTCTCTGTGTTATCATCTTTATGTTTTGTTGATAATCTTTTATTTTTATTGTTGATTCCATTTCTTATTTCCCGGATTGTTTTCTTAATTGTTAGGGAACTTTATTGTATAAAAATTCAGTTTGGTAGTCAGGAACTTTTCAGTGTTAGCCCCGATTATTTTTAATATCTAATTCGACAACCACAATACCGAAGGATTCTGTAATTTTCCTGGTGGACATAGCGAGTAATCCTGTTCAAGGGTGCGGCAAACATCTGTGCAGAAATGACCTCTACGCAGAAAAGTGACTTCTAACAAGTTGCCTATGCCTAGTTTTTATTTGTACCATCCAACATTATTGGCTCGTAGTAACAAACGCAATTTACTTCATCAACGTTTGGTGTAAAACGTAAACCAAAAGAAAGAGGACATCCTCTATTAACAAGTTAAGCAGGATTCAGTCGACACAGCTTTATCAGTTGCCTAGATTCAGGAGCTCGTCTGTCTGTTTATGTGCGAACCGACTTACGTTTTACAGCCGATCAATAAACTGAAAACAATTTCAGCCCTGCAAAATTTTCCACAAAATTTCTGTAATCGGAGGTCAAAACCACCGAATAAGTTGACGGCGCATCCCTTTTGAAAAGTGGAGTATGGGTATTAAACGCACGACTGCACAGGAATTCTGCGTTGCGCATTATTAAAATGCAGTGCTCGGAAATGCTTCGGAAGGATATTACAGTTTAATAAGAAGCCTTTTAAGGAGCTCAACCGCAAGCAGTGCGATGTATTCTTTGTGCCGAAGTTACCAGCTGGTGGTGGAACGCTGTTAACGCAGCACTGGACGTACTGCGCAGACAATAATCATTTTAATAAAGCCTGATAAAACTATTTTTTTCCTTTTTGACATGTATTGAGCCGCCATGATTTGACTTCACCTTTTATCATATCTTCTAACTATTTTTCTCCAATTAGAATTTGACATGAATTTTAGAATCGTCGGTTCGGAGTGCATTATTTTATGAAGTTTTAATACCTGAAGAATTATGTTTATTTTTCCATAAAGTGATTTTAGTTAAGGGCGTGCACGAAGTGAGTAATTTTAATATAATAGTTCATAGACTAATTAAGGAGGCTGCTGTTAGCAAAGGTGGGAAAATTAATGATGAAATATATGGCTTGGGATGTTGGATTTGGCTGGAACATTAATAAACAGGGAACGGATTTATATGGACTAAAAATATATGAAATATGTAAATATATATGTAGTTATTTTTACCAAAATATGGAATTAAATATGGATTTTTACCAAAATATGGAATTAAATATGGACTTAAAATTATAAAAAAATGACTATGTACGTTAAATATTGGTACATTTTAATCAAACTAAACAAAAAATATAATGGACGTACCTTATCTTCCAATGTAGTTTCAACAAAACACAATTTTTATTGTCTGTTACCATAACAATAGGTTACAAACATTTCTTTCAAGTGCTGAAAAGTGAATCTTCTTCTATTGTCTCTGAGGATAGATTTATACTGACTAAAAGAGCGTTCGACGTCACAAGAAGTAACTGGTACATAATTCAATTTCACAATGTCTGCTGGGGATAAGTCCAAGTTAATCTTCACTGTTGATTCACCACTCATCACAGCAACAACCTTTTGTAGTTCTTCATATCCAGGGTTTTTTGAAAGTACAGTGTCCACCTTAGCTCTTACTGCATCTGCAACTTTACCTCTACCACGATTCAGTTGTTCCACAGTACTATTTATAATTTCAAAACTTTCAGATAGTGAAAGGTGCCTATTTTGGAGACTTTTGAGCGTTTTTATGATGCATGAAAATGTATGCTGAATGTGAGCTAAGTCATTCTTCACACTTATGTCACAGGTAACTGTTTTCGCAGTATCAATTGAGACTGCATCTTCAGAGTCCAATGCAAGGAGAACATTGTTAATAGAGTCTATATGTTCGGCATAATATTCAACTGCTTCTAGCCATGTACCCCATCTAGTTAAAATTGGCTTTGGTGGCAATGGAATTTCAGGGTACATTTCTTTCAACACGTTAACTCTACTGGGAGCTTTGAGAAATACTTTTTTCACTGATGAAATCAACAAATCTACTTTAGGGAAATTGTCTCTGACCACTTCTGCCACACGATGAAATGCATGCGCCACACAAGTAAAATGAGTCAATTTAGGATATACAACAGATAATGCTTGTCCAGCTTTGACCATATAAGGGGCAGCATCGCTAATAAAGAATAACACATTATCGTACATAATACCCTTTGGCCACAGGATACCCATAGCTTCGTTGAACAGTTTAACTATAGTTTTGTTATTGCACTTTTCTAGAACATCACAATGTAAAAGAATTCGTTCAGAATATTGTTCACTTAACAAACCGATAACTACATTACCAACAAGTCTACCTTCTTTGTCGGGAGTCTCATCAATGGAAACCCAAATTGAACTATCTTTAATTTCATCTCTTATCTTCTGTATTGTCTCATCGTAGATGGATGGAGCATACGTCTTCCTAAGTGTTGACTCATCCGGGATTGTATGTTGAGTATATTTTTCAAGGAATTCCCTGAAGACCTTATTCTTTAGTTTGTAGAGAGGAATATCAGCAGAGATGAGAGAACGGCACAGGTCGATGTTAAACTCAGATCTTACATTCGATGTTGTTGGTTGTGTTAAAAACAATTGTCTCTGCTTGGAATTTAGTTGTTTGTTGGCCTGATGTTTACTAGTTGTAATGTGTTGTTGCACCAGGAACTTTTGTGTAGATGATACTGCACACTGACACAAATTACAAAATAATATTTTATTGTCAGTTGATAAACCATCTTCTTTAAATTCTGAAATGTAACTTGTTAGTTTTGATTTTAAATTGACTGAATGACGTACTTTTGGCATATTTACCGTCTTTATAGTATGATTTACAAAACTGAACCTATGTGTACTCTGACTGGCATTTAACTGTTGAGCTGCACAACTGAAGTCTGTTAAAAATTTTAAATTAAATTAATACAGTTTTGTAACTTACTTTCCCATTGTTGATAGGACTGCTAATTTTCAAATAACTCTGATGTTAAAGGGATTACTGAACATGTGTTTAAATCTCTATTGTTGAAATGTATTTTTAAAAGTTAATGGAATTTTGTTTTGTTTTATTGTTAAACCTAATATAATATGGACTGTTTTATATGAAATATGGAAAATATATGGAAATTAACGAAAATATGTACTAAACTCTAAAATATGGAAAAATATGGAAAATAAAAGTAGGATTTTTCAACCCTACACATTGTGAAACATAAAGATAATGCAAAATATAAATTATATTAGCTTTATAAGTAAATATGTATTTACATATAAATCCTTTCCCTGTTAATAAAACTAATGGATCTGTCTTTGGATATAAACTGACAAGGAAAGCAGGAAGGAAATACATAAGAAAAAGCAATAAATGAAAGATAGAAGAAAGAAAAAAGAAAAAGAAGAAAAGGCAGATAGAATAGAGGGAGAGGTAAGAGAAAGGAAAGAAGTGAAGGAAGATAGGAAAGACAGAAAATAAAGGGAAGGAAACGAAAAAGAGGAAAGGGAAAGTAGAGGGAGGAGGTCAGGGGGTAATAACAAATTTACAAACAATTGAACATTTAAGTTTGCAAAACTTGGCAGAATTTAAATGTGAAGATTGAAGGTAGAAACTAAGAAAGTCTTTGTAAATTATGGATTCTGCAACTGTAATCCGAAAATTATAATTTTATTCGGAGCCGAGACAGGGATTTTTTTTTTACTTAAATAATGCGTCCACACCTGTAGAGTAACGGTTAGCGCGTCTAGCCGCAAAACCAGGTGGCCCGGGTTCGATTCTCGGTCGGGGCAAGTTACCTGGTTGAGGTTTTTTCTAGGATTTTCCCTCAACCCAATATGAGCAAATGCTGGGTAACTTTCGGTGTTGGACCCTGGACTCTTTTCACCGGCATTATCACCTTCATCTCATTCAGACGCTAAATAACCTAAGATGTTGATAAAGCGTCGTAAAATAACCTACTAAAAAAACTTAAATAATGCTTATAGAGTTGGGTATGTTGTTACAAATGGCTTTATTGGAATTTAATCCTTTACATATCTGGCACTTTACTACATAATTAATTACAGAGCAAGAAAATAAGTCGGGTAGAAATTGAAACAAATAAAACAATAATATATAGTTTCTTAGTATTACATATTACCTATTCTAAGTTTACAAATTATAAAATTATTTTAATTGCATACAACAGAACTCGGTAAAGACAAGAAATCAAATGCAAATTGATACAAATGGAATACATTCATTAGTATTGTTGTTGTTAGTAGCAGCTTGTTTTCCCAATGGAGTTTTCCAAAAAGTGACAACTCCGGCATAGGAACTATCAGACGGGCGAACTGCTGAAAGCATTCATTTCTCAGATAAACCGTAGCATTGACCCCTGCTGATAAGAGCAGTTTACCTTGTGTAGCGGCACTGTCCTCACGGCAACAAAGACTCCATGGTTCCATGCTAGCTGCGTACAACGTTCGCCGTTATCATGGCGTGGTGCAGTGTTTTTCCTTTGACACTGGTAATGAATAAATCTACCTTAACTTCTCTGCAGCAAATTCAACCTTGGACTCGAATTAGAGGAACAAGATCGCAACGCAGTTTTACTGAGGAATAGCGACTTTATTTTGCAGTGCTAATTGTAGAGAATGAATAAGGCAATACAGGGTCTTTAATAAGTAACGAGTCCATCGAAAAAATAATTATTTTGGATAATTTGTTTAATGATACTCATCCTTACGAGAAAGAACCATTCCCTGTGCCGTACAGTCTATTTGGAAACAAGCACACCGTCCCCTCTCCGCCAGAATTATTAAACGAAAGAATGGTTAGTGTTTAAACCTTTATTAAAACATATAAATATGAAAACAGTTTCAATTGTTGACAAATTATGGTGTACAATTTTCAAAATGTCTTCCGTTCTGCCGAATGCACAAATGTAAGCTACGTATCAACTCTTCATGGACTCTGGTGAGCACATCAGGCGTAACCATTTGTATCGTGTGTTCAATTCGTTCCACTAATTCAGGAATGGTGCGTGGCTTAGTCGTATACGCACGATCCTTGATGAATCCCCTGAAAAACAAGTCCAGAGAAGTCAAATCAGGTGATCTTGGAGGTCAACGGATTGGGCCTGTGCGACCGATCCACCTGCCTGGAAACACTTTGTCTACGGAGTAAACGCTTAATTTGAGCGACACTGTTTCAAACCAGGCTGCAATTTTTCTCTTCTGCAATAATGTTAAGGGGACACTTCTGTGAGTTTTTAAACTTTTACAATTTTCATAAGTATATACAATACTGTCATCTGTACAAAATATTGTACCATTAGGGCTAATAGTTTCGAAATGATATTTTTAAAATGTATTTTATATTGACGTCTCTAAAAAGGCTCCTTGCGTCACAATTTTCACAATTTTTAATTCATATTAGCTCAAAAGCTTGAAAATAGTCATGAGAACATAAATTAATTAGCTTTTTGATCTCGGTCTAAATAGAGAGCCACAATAAATTTTTTAATCGATTTTCTTAATTTTTCACCATTATTTCACCTTATGCGGCAGCGTAGCATTTTATCATTCCAGTCTATCACAACAATGTGTATAGCCATGGCCGTGTGCCATTATCCTTGGCGTATAGAAGGCCATGCTTCAGGTCATTTTAAGTTGGCATCAAATGCACATTACACGTGGATAAGTAGCTTCCTCTGGCGGCGAGGGAAGGGGGTTTTTGTTTCCAAATCGACTGTACGGAACCAGGAAGGGTTCATTCTCGGGAAGATGAACATGATTTCAAAAAATTATCCAAAATAGTTTATTTTTCGATAGACTCGTTACTTATGAAAGACTCTGTACTTTGCTTACGTATTCTATGAACATGTTTCTGTTACTGTCACAGTAATTTTCCAATTATCACGTGCAGTATATCCTATTGAAAAACGAATACTTAAGAAAACAAGTCCACGCATTCTGTACAAACTAGTTATGAGGTCCTAGATTCCATAAAAAGCGTTGGAAGTGACCGCCTCCAATGTCACACATAGGCCTACTTTGCCCATCTCGATGACACAAATTGTGGCAATAAAACAAAGTAAATATTTATAACCAATGTTCGAACGATATTTTATTTTCTATTTGTCGTTCATAGAATACGGAACTATTATAAAATGAACTGAAATGTCATCCGCGGCATGGTAAGGGATATGAGAGACTTGTGCTATCCTCTTTCTATATTTTACCAGCAATGAAAAAAGAGCACCTAAAACTTTTGTCCCCTTGGAGTCCCCGGGATTTGAACTCATGCTTCCGTAAGTAAGGAAAGCGTGACTGATGTAAATATTGACGACGCTGCTATGTTCTGAGCTGTTTATTAGCTGGAGCTTCTGTCTGAGTGGCTGTGAAGTAGAGGAATAACAAACTGGTCGAATGGTCGCTGTAATGCACTTCACTTCGTTTTGCCACATTCAGAGGAGTCTGCTGAACCGGGAGACCTGTGCCAATGAGAGAAGAACACGTCAGCAATAATACGTAGATATGCTGAGCCTAAAAGCGGATATAAAAAGTGACTTCAAAAAAGACAGTCGCAGAATAGGTTTAACATCTCCACCACTATCACTTGGAATAGACCTTGACGAAAACGAATATTGTCAAAATAAGATAAATTGTATGCAAGACATTAGAGCACACCTGCACAAACAGCTCCTTCGGAGCGGGAGAGCTGTGTTTACCGCTCGCCGAAACGGAGAGGAAGATACGTCAGAATGACATAGACTTGCTATAGGTAGAGGAGAGGGAAACGACCACTCAGTTATCTAGTGGAGTGCAGTGTGTAGGCCTATTCTCAGTAACTGTTTCACGTTGCTTACCTACTGCTACAGTACAGTATGGAGGAATCTAAAAGACGGAACATAACATTTAACATTTAACGATTTACAGCTCGAACTTATTGATCTTCAATGTGGCCTAAGGGCTAAAGATCGTTTGAATAATACTACTAGCCTGGTTGAGTTTTACAAGACTAAACATTAGCAATAATATCCACGACTACACGGGCTGTCTGTGAAAATGATTGCTATGTTTGGCTGAACATTTATATTTGTGACCAACTGTTTTCTATAATCAACTTTAATAAAGGCAGACATCGAACATCTGTAACTGATGTTTCATTACGATCAGTAGGCTACTGTTCCTTTCAGCTGCCAACAGCATAAAACCCCGTTCTGATGTACTGATACATAAAAATATAACAAAATGATATTGTACATTTAAGTAGCTATAGAATTTCTATTATTTCTGTAAAATAAATATTTCTTTATTAATTAATAATAGTCCAAGATAGTTTTGCAAACACTGAACGGGAATTCATTTCATAAACACTCTTACTAGTACTGAATTTCCTTTTGTGTACATTTTGTACGAGATCACCCCTTCTTCCAGTCCACCCTTATACAGAGCGCAGCTAATATCTGCATTCCGCTCATGAGCTGTGAGCCGGCTCGGAGAGCGCAAACCTTGTGCAGGCCTGCATTGGAGGCTTGACCTTCTGCGGCTGAGCAAATCATGAGATTCGCTGTGGTTGTGTTTGGACGATTTTCCACTGTGTCCAACATTTCGCAATACTTAGAGTATTATTTATACTTGGCTAATCCGAACAACTGAAAATATTTTGAACTAAGGAATGACAGCAATCGAATTGAATTTCACTATATGATTTTCCTGTTTCTACCTTACCTTGCTTTATTAACATTATAGTCGTGCTAACAGTTTCAAGAAAAGTTTCTTTTATGAATTTAATTGCGAATTTATACAAGAGTCGAGAGTATTGCCTGCTTGTTGCATATGAAGAGGCGTTCATATGTAAAGTTTCTGCAGTGTGCCGAATTGTAAATGTATTGCCGGTACGACAACTTGGACTAGTAAAAGGCTGGTTCACAATAAACCGGAAACAGAAACGACAACAAGAACGAGAACGGAAATAATGTTAAAATGAATGTATTTAAATGTGAGCATTCACAATAGTTAATTGTGAGCATTCACATTTAAATTCATTTATTTTAACATTATTTCCGTTGTCATTCTCGTTGTCGTTTTTGTTCCCGGTTTATTGTGAACCAGCCTTAACAGGTATGACGGTACGCTACCAGATTTCATTATGGTGCAAAAACAAAACTTTTTCTCATGACTATAAACTTTTAAAAATACTTGAGACTTTTGAACAGTATTTTTCGTCCCTATTACACGCCATGGAGACCCACAGGTTGTCTCTCTCTTGTACAGACTCGGCATTAATGGCAGTAGGGATGTCAGTCCTACGTGCCCGCCGCCTTTACCCCAAGGAAATCAGTGTGAGATTCAGAACGCTGAAAGAAGTGCAGCGATACGATTGGGACAGTTGGTGGATGAAGGGGTTAAGTAGCATTTTTGTGAAAACTGAATTTTCTTAGTGAATGAAGATGACTGTAGTCTTCTATCACATATCGCCTTATGTCAGTTTGTCTTGGAGAATATGGAAATACAAAGGAGATGATGAACGTACGAGTATGTTACAGATGCAAATCAGTTTTTTAGTGGATGAAAGTGCAATATTTGTAACATAATCCCTTCGTTCATAAGCCTTCAGTCAGCTCATTACACACCATGATTGAAATTAAGCACCAATTTTATACCTGCAAAATCTCAACGCTTGGATGTTAATAATTCTCGAACGAATATATTCTTTTTCTGAAGAGATCAAAAATAATTTCTAAGTTACGTTCGTGCCCCACTACCAGCAAATAATGCTTGTTTTGATGTTAATATTTCCGAATCCCAGAGATTAAGACATGTTCTGTAATGATATAAAAACAAAATGATTAAAAGTTTTCTGCAGAATCTCTCATGCACGGAAACAGAAGTAGGCTATGAGGATTTTGTTAGTGTGGAACTCCTGCTGAGAGTGAGAAGTAAAAACTCATCTTTCTCTCTACAATAAAGTACTTGTCAAACATTTTATAACAGAATGTGACCATGAACAGAAGTATACTCATGTTGGTACGTTCTGTATAGTCATCAAGGGAAGATGACCAGAATTAATAATTTTCGGCTGTACATTCTGAAGTGGTCCTTGGAAGGACGCAGGACGCCGGTCCACGAACTCGTGGTGTTCAGTTTTGCGCTTCCAGCCCTCCTGATGAAGCGCACAAACTGGTGTGCAATTAATCACTTCTGTTTGCGTTCACCATGAATCACTTCCGTTAGAAAGTCAGTTCTTACCTTTGCGTGTTTCTCCCGTGTTCTTTATTTCCATTTCCCGATTCTGTGTTTACCCCGCCTTTGCCTTTGCTCCCCCGTTGTTTATTTTTGCTGCTTTGCTGTATTCCTTCGATTCGTCGCCATAGTACGAAGGAAGACGAGGCTTTTGACGACGGAGCACGTTTCGTTCCATTCACGGTGGATTTGGGTCCGCATCGGGCACACCTGCCTTTGATAAGAGGGTAGAAACAACAATCCCGAGTGAAAGCATGGCCCACTCTGTTTTAACGTCAGTGACTTCGTCAACTTGAAATACGTAACGCCATATCTGGAAAAAATTAAATTATCTGGCTACTGAGGAATAATAATAATAATAATAATAATAATAATAATAATTACTTCACGAAGATGTATGGATTATACACGGTACTCAGAAAATTGGTAACTCGGTTATTTTTAATTATTGAACATATTTATTTATATTAACTGAAAATTCAATCTTTTGAAGAAATTACTTGTGAAGATATGAAAGAATGGTTGTTCTCGTAAAATGTCCTTATACAAAACACACGTTGTTCACCAGTGAAGCGATCCATCACTGCTGATTTTCCAAGGCCACTTTTACCACTGGAAACTTGTCGCAAACTCCCCACTATAATAGATGGTGTGTTATTTGAAAAAAAAAAAAAAAAAAAAAAAAAAAACATTAGTTTCTGACATACATAGCATACATACATAGGCCTACATAACTGTTCTGCCCATGGGCAGGTCTTTCACTGCAAACCCAGCATTCTCCAATCTTTCTTATTTCTGCCTTCCTCTTAGTCTCCGCATATGATCCACATATCTTAATGTCGTCTATCATCTGATATCTTCTTCTGCCCCGAACTCTTCTGCCGTTAACCATTCCTTCCAGTGCATCCTTCAGTAGGCAGTTTCTTCTCAGCCAGTGACCCAACCAATTCCTTTTTCTCTTCCCGATCAGTTTCAGCATCATTCTTTCTTCACCAATACAACTTTATTTCTTATTCGGTCTGTCCACTTCACACGCTCCATTCTTCTCCATATCCACATTTTAAATGCTTCTCTTCACTTCGTCGTAATGTCCATGTTTCTGTCCCCATACAATGCCACACTCCACACAAAGCACTTCACTAGTTTCTTTTCTTTCTGAGTCACTCTGTATTTTATTTTGTCTTGTGAATGTGCCTGGTCTCGCCATCTCGGTCATGTCGGCCACGTCCCTCTTTTTTACTTACATTTGGAAAACGTAATAAGAGGACTGAAAAATTGCTCCGAAATCACATAGGCCTATATGAGGGTTGCAACTGGCGGGAATAAGATATCAAGAAATTAACAACGGAAGGTCGGAGGAATACCATTATCTGTGAGGTCGAAATATACTTCAATTGTCTGCTCGCAGTGCTGTGGTCGCAGAGAAAGACTGGACTTCTGACGTCTACAGTAAAGCACGTGGAAGGTACAGGGCTAGAACAGGAGTTACAACTAAGAGCATTCCCCCTTCCCACACCCAGTTGGCTGGAGGATGGACGGACAGACAGATAACCGCGGAGGGAAGTTAGCATATATGTGGCAACGTCGTGTCAAAAATACAGTGTTGATGTAACAATGAAATAACTAGTCTACAGGGACTGTTGATTGCTGTTTAGTTAATAATCAGTGACGCTACAGCCCTTTAAGGGCCCAGACCGACCAGCCGGCTGCAGGTCTCACGTCCAAATGCCGAAGCAGAGGTGGACGATCATCCAACCAGAATGGAGGTATCGTACGTTGATCCCCCCAGCCGTCATAAGCTAGCTTTCGTAATCGGATTTCGCTACCTGTCGTAACTCCCAAATACATCACGATGCTGGGTGAGCACCGCACCATACACAGGCCGAAATTTCATGAGAAAATTATTCCCTATTCGAACCAGCGCGCATTCCGTAACGAGAGTCCTGAGCACGACGCCACGGCGCGGGAGATAAGTTGACGTGTCATTTTGCCTTGACTTTTGAGTCAGTGTGTGTGGCGGACTGGCCCATTATCACTTCTGGTTCACAGCTGAAGTGACGCGCTGTCTATTGTTCATGTTTGTACATTTCAGTTAGTGCTGCTTGGCTTTTCGAAAAGACTCGCAAGTAAAGGGAAGCCGATTTGTCGCTGTCCAGCAATCCTGGGCTGACAACATCAATTCGTCTTGAAGGTGCCAACGCTGGCAGCTGGTAACTTGACGTTTATGCGCAGTTCAGTCTACTCAGCTACCTTCCTGTAACTGTCTTGTTTACGTCATATTATATCCGAATACAAATGCGCAGGCGTCAACTCCATGAAGCCGGTGTTGCTTGCATCGTAGAACGTTCGCCGTAGAAATTCCATAGATCGGACTCGTCATTGGTGAGAAGGTTGATTGTGAATGAAGGAGAAATGTTACAGCTGGGATATCAGTGCATAAACTGCCTCAGCACGTCTCTATCGACTGATAATGTTACCTGGTTTTGTCGGCATTCGTACTGATGTCTACAGAGTGCAGAGATGATGCTTACGATATACTTAAAATCGAAGTACCATTAAAATATATTTTTCTGCGATAATTTAAATAACTCTTCATATATTTTTCAATCTTTGTAAAACAGTCACAAATGTAAGTGACGATTTTTAACGTCATAAATAGCAATAATTCAGCATTTGCAAGATATTTAGTCTAGAAAATTGTGAGCTACGAACTCGTAGCTTCATTTCGTGGAATTTGTATTTGGAACACAGAAACAAACCGTTATTTTCTATTGTTAATAATGATACATTTTAATAATAGTAATGACAGTCATGATAATGATAGTGTCCAATATATACTATGAAACAAGTTTATAATGCTGTACTTATGACACGAGTCGATTTTTAGGCAAAGAGCTGAGCGAGTTTCCTACTTTCGGGGATTGCAATGACTGTGTAACATTATAAACGTGTTTCATACGTTATTTTTTGTACAACAGCATCATAAAACAATTAACCTCTTACCGCATTCTGGGACAGATATGGCACACGGTCAAGAATTGGATTTGACCATAAGTGACATCAGTTGAGAAAGAAATATTTAATAGTATGGATATTGCTTGATGATAGGACTCTGAATATGAAGAGCACAGGGGAAAAACGTGATAAATCCAAAATTACCGATTTTCTGTTTTAGATGTCATGTACCAGCTCACGTAGTGTAGATTAACTGTACAGAATAACAACCTCATTGCCAGGCTTCGAGACTTAGCACCCAGTAGAGCAGTTCAGTGGGAAATCCGCATAACGGCGTACTGAGTATAGTGGTAAAGCGTACAGTGGGTGGGGGTACTGTAGAATGAATGCCAACAAATACGCAAAAGAAAACGCTCTGGATTTGAAGGTTCTGACGAATCATTTGGTTTTCATACAAACCTATTTTCAAACTGTGTCTGAAACTATTACACGGTTAGAAAAGTCAGAGCAAGAGATCCCGGAAGCCCTCAAATTAATTTATAAAATGACGCAGAGAATTAATGAGACACCAAGTACACCGGTTACTGAACGTGTAAAACAGAAGTGGAAATCAATTTTATGTAAAAATAACGGATGTGGAACATTGTGTAACATAAACAGCAAATTAGTGGACATAGAGTCACCCGAGAATAAAAGACTGTCTCTTAGAGACTGCAATGATGTTAGGTTTCTTCGTTTTGCTCCTATCACGTCATGCGACGTAGAGCGCAGCTTTCCACAGTACAAACTGTGTTTGGAAAATAACCGAAAAAGATTTACGTTTGAGACACTGAGAATGTATCTTGCAGTAGGTACATTGCAATTCGGTACTATAACTGCACTTCCTAAAGACGACCAATAGGGTAAATGAAAAAATTAAAATTGGTACATGTTTATTTCCACCATTAACACTGTGTATAATTAAACACAAATGCTTATAAAAGACAGGAGAATAAATGCTTTTCACATTCTTTTGACATTGTCATTGTGTAATGTATATTTACTTTCAGAATTTACATAACTATGTGTGTTTCCCCATACTACCGTACTCTACTCTAAATAGCAACACATCTCTATCTACCTGCAGCGAGTCAAAAACCTATATTGCATGCACAGTAAACTTAGTATCGGGTCCAAAGTCTCGAAGCCTGCTCATTACTCCAAAGAAATTTGAAGAATGATAACCCAAAGACAATACTAGACTGAACTGGATCTTGAAACTTTTAACTTGCTCTCCTGTAAAAACAGTAAAACGTGACTTATCCCCTTGCAGGCCTGCTCTGCACCCACGCCCTGCACTGCAGTAACTTACACTCGTATGTGACAAGTGAAAGAGCAAGGGCCTGGCCCTGTGTTGGTAGAATACTACCTCAGATGAAGGGTTCTATTGTCTTTGTTCATAAGTAGAACATGTCTGATATATTTGTGTTTGCTCGGTTTCTTTCATATTTTGCAAACTTGCAATGCACCGTGCCTATTTATTTTGTTACCTGCGACATTCGCCCCTGGAAGGCAGACTACTCTCACATCTTGTTCAGAACTGGTCCGTTGTCCTCATGAGGTGGGCACTGTGCTGTATTTCTGCTCATCCGGTGGAGCAGTTTAAAATCCAGCTGGGCGTTTCACCTTGCCATACAGAACGGGAACATCTCTTCTTCGTATAGAAAGGAAATCTCTCCCTCCTATACAAACCATTCAACCACCCTCCACCCCTTGGTCTACATTTGCTCACATAGCCTATATACATAACAGGGGAGGGGGCGGTCCCCCGAATGTATGTCTGCCCGCGCCCGGCTCAAAGTGTAAGAAAATGTTGCAACATAGCCTATTATTCCATTCAAAAACGTTGAGCTTTACACCGACTGGAATGACGTGCCTTACACAGGGGCTCTTTATTAACAAAACTTTTGACACTATGGCATTAAAATCATCATTATTATTATTATTATTATTATTATTATTATTATTATTATTATTATTATTATTATTATTGCAAGGAAAAATAAGGCGCCCACTAATATTTGCACTGCTACAACGTTTCTATCAATTCAAAGACCAACAATAATTCAGATCGCAATCAGTAAGCTGTTACTAGGAGCTTAACAAGACTATTGCACTCTTACTACGTCATACTATTTTTGACCAATAGACGTGTTTCAACCAATCATGACTGCTTAATCTACAATTTTTATTACCTCGCTAGTATTTGCTTCTTTGTTTGCCAACATTGTACTTTCAATAATTGTACCTTTTAAAACGATTCATGTTTATTCATCATTCTTAATTAAAACTTTTCTACCATTTATCTTGTTTATATTATTTAGGTTATGTTATAGCTTCTGCTGTATCAGATTATGGATAGTCACGTATCAGAGATCGTTTAATATATATTGATAACTGAAGTGGAATGCAACTCTTTTAATAAAAATAAAACTGAATCAACGAAGCCTTCTCGATTAGTAATCGTCCATAGCGTTCAATGAAGATTGTATAGTTGGCACAACTGGTAACAAGAGAACAGCTCATCGTAACACACTACTGTCATCTAGCGGAATATTTGTAATGATGAGATGGTACAATAATACATTTTCAAGGCAGTTTAGTATTTTCGTAAATCAATTAATATTTTATTGTATTAGAGTATTTTATTTCTTCTTATCTTTATATACTTTCTTCTAATCGTGTGATAATCAATTGAATTCCATTCTTGTTTTGATTTTCTCTAGATAAATCAAAACGTCTAGTGAGATTATTAAACATTCAAACCAAGACAACTGTTGTTTGACGTATTGTCTGCTCTTACCAAGGCCAACGCGATAGCTGGAGCAATAGTAAAAGAGTGACATTTTCAGTTAAGTGATAATAGTACAACACTTCAATATAATTATTGAACGACAAAACATAATGCAGCAATAACCAAATGATTAGAAATATGCTGTCTTGTGTACATTATTAGGTATTATTGGGTTCTGTCATGACATGCGCAATAAGTGGATATATACATTCTTGTAAATGAAACTAGTTTTTTTTCTATCGCAATTACATTTGCAACTATAAACTTCAATTATAATTATGTACCGTAGAAGAGGGTAAAGTCGATCAAAATTTTGCTATTTTTTTAATGATATTGAGGTTATGCAATGGAGCGAAGTTCCTCAGAAAATAGCATTTTCTCGTCATATCCTTCACTTATGAAGACACGTTACAAGAAATGAATTACAATCTATAAAAAACTGTTTTTTTTATTTGACTTGTGATCGAAGTTACCTGCTTAAATAGGGTAAAGTCGATCACCATTAAATGTTTAATTTAAGATCGATTTTAAAATATTGCGGAGTAAAGGCGATCACTGTTTATGTTTTTAAAAAACAAATTAAGTGTATTACATATATTTTATTTGTTATAAGGGGTGTAAAAACAATAATAATATTCATTATATGCCTATAGCATTATAACTTATAGTGTATCTTTTGTTACTGTGGTCATACTATTCCATACAATTAGGCCTATAGGTCTTCACTGTACAATCGTGACAATGATTGCCAACTTATAAAACATAAAAACACATTTTAATACTTCACATACCAACAAACAAAGATTTAAGAATTCAAAATTTACATTGAAATACCATCCTTCAATTATAATCTAAAATGCAATTCAACATTGCTTAGGTCTATATCAGATCTTATTTGAAATCTTCCCCTCCTCATGTCACTTTAGAAACTACGTTGTTCGCATAGTTAGGTGCAGAGGGGTGTACAAAATATGTTCCTTTGGCAGTGCTTCTCTTACGCAAGAAATTCACCATAATTTCGTCTTCCTCTTTCCCCACTATCCCATCAATATAAGCTATACTATGACACTTTTCTGTTTATAAGTGTTAGTTGGAGATATTTCGGTGAACAATTTATTCTTCCTACTGGTCCTATCTGCTTCGAGTAGGTCGATGGCATGATCGACTTAACCCTACAAAGGTACAAGTTTTCTTAAAATAATAAGTTTCAATACTAACATTTACGAACTGCAAAACTATTATTTCAGGATACAATCTCAACGAAAAGTACTTACATATACTTCCTGTCTCCTTTCACTGCTGACTATAATTTAGAGTTTGTAAGACTTTGTTTTCATTTAAGAGAAAAAGTTGAGAATAACAATTTTCACTTCAACGGTAATTACACAGTGTTCCCATTGTTGGCATTCGCAGGCTTTTTGTTGTCCCTCTCGCTTACATTTACGACAAGGCAATGAAGTCAGCATAACAAAATTTTAACAAGTAACTGAGAAAATATATAATTTTCAATAAAAATCGCAAATGATCGATTTTACACCCACTGATTGACTTTACCCAATTCTACGGTACTCCAAAGACATCAGTTCATAGGCCTAATACTACAAGGACCCTGAATTACAATCACAACCCAAAGGTGTATTTTGTGTCTGGATAAATTCATGCTGGATGAGGTACAGTCCGTGAAATGTGAAGATACTGCGTATGCTCCTATTTAATTAAATTTTAACATATAAAATTATCTTAGTACGTTTTTTCTTGTTTTTTTTATACGTTTTGTTGTACTTACTTTGCTGGGGGTAATTTCTCCTAATATTTTCATATCTTAACAGTTGCATCTGCCAGTATTCGAAAGTGTTCTATAATAAAATAGCATAATTCTGCCACTGAATGTATTCTAATACATTGATTTTAATTTTTGTTGCAGGTAAGTGCTGTCCACTGATAGGCTACGTTGCACATGATTCGCAGGGGAGAAGGTGAGTTCGCTGTGATCATAACATAGTTTTGGTCCGGAAATGCTGTGTGATGAATGGTTCTATCGTCCGCGGTGGTGTAGTGTTCTTTAGACTCAAATCGGATAAGAAGTGGAGGCCATTAGCCACCATGTGGTAAAGTTACTGCATGAGAAAGATATGTGTTCAGGAATAGAAATGAAGAAGTTACGATCAAAATTCTGTGTCCGCCGAACCATTACTGCGTTCGATACTCTAACAGATGTCATCACGGAGCGACTGAGGAGATCTCTATAGAGAGAAGTGAGAAATTATAGTTCTAATCAGGAAAGGAAATTATTACGTAACATCCCTCTGAATGAGAGGGGACACGGAAGAAAGGTAGCTAATAACAAGTACCATGAAGGTTCGTCTTGAGATGGAGGGCAATGCGGCCTAGTCTTGAGCTAAACCTACTCTTTGTAACTCTTGCAACTTTTTCTTTTCATTTTCTACTTGAAGACACATTTAGATTGATCTCGAAGTCCACACCTGTGGAGTAACGGTTAGCGCGTCTAGCCGCGAAACCAGGTGGCCCAGGTTCGATTCCCGGTCGGGGCAAGTTACCTGGTTGAGGTTTTTTCCCGAGGTTTTCCCTCAACCCAATATGAGCAAATGCTGGGTAACTTTCGGTGTTGGACCCCGGATTCATTTCACCGGCGTTATCACCCTCTTCTCATTCAGACGCTAAATAACCTAAGATGTTGATAAAGCGTCGTGAAATAACCTACTACTTGATATCGAAACGTTGTGACTTTCCAATACTTCATCAGCACCTGAAGACGTATACCTATATAATATGACGTCACCTCTCAGTAACTCAAAATAATTTCGTTATTTGTGCATGAGGACACTCACTGTGAAGTTGGAACATCTTGCGGCAAGTACCGGAAGGAATTCCAAAATGACTGTCCATTCATTAATGATGTTCATCTGTCTTCTGTGACAGTCGATTCTTGCATTACACATGCTTATAACAGCTGCAGCGTTTCTCTTTCGTAAGTTCAGTGACTTCATTTTCTCGTATTTTGCATGCATATTTCATATTCCTGTGTGAGGCATCTGTACTCCGTTGTGCAGGCATTCATAAGCGTGTATTCTGTCAGGAATATATAAATTATAATCTACAGTCAAAATCAGCGATTTATCTGAATTTCATCCTCTTTGAGGCACGTGAAACTATTGTCATTATAAAAAAGCTGAGTCTAAAATCTTATTACCCAACCAACATCTGAATTGCCAGGAAGTACACCAGCACCGTTACTTGTTATTTGTCCCGTGAAGTGCACTAGACTAAAGTATTTAATATTTTAAAATTATTACTACTCGCCAAAATGGGTACCACCGTACATTTGGGATGGAGTTAATGTATGCTGAGACTGATTGATTGTATATATTGATCTCCACTTTTATATTCGTTCTCCGCAACAGTCGATACTGTTCCGAAGAAAATAAATGTCAGTCGTTAGGCTGCTGTCTGCCAGTACTTCTCTGATTGTAAAATGGATCGGCATTATAAAGAATAATAAACAATTTTCCTCCACGGGATACCAGGTGTTGTTCATCTGGTGATAAATTTATTATTTCTGGACAGCAAGGTTCGACGAAGTGAATGTTAATTCGATACACTTCTCATATTTGACAGAGCTTAATCATTACGCGATAAAATGCTCTGTACGTGCTTGAGGCACATTGTGTGGGTACGTGACCGCGTTGAGTCTTGTGTCACCATTTCTTACAAACGTGACTCGTGATGTTACTTCTATCAGCTGTTTGTACTCGATTACTTTGACGTTTCTATTTGTCTTACAACTTTTTTGTAATTAATCTTTTTAACTTAGATATTGAGCTATCACCTTAAATTGTTAAAAGCGGCGTATCTGCTCTTTAGCAGTGATAACTGACTGTGCAAACTCTGATACCGATATGACTATCCTGCTGTTTTGATAATGCTGCTAGTTTTGATGTGTTCGAGGGCTTCATGACCGCTTGATCAACTTCGGCGCTTCACTCATATCGTATTATCGTTAAGGCACTGTTGCAAAATATTAACGAACCACTTCCTGGGCTCTTGGAACTGTGGTGACAACTTGTATGTTCCATCTAGACCTTCTCGAGGTTTGAATCGAGACATACGCTTCTGGAAAAATATTCCCACGTCTGTTTACAGTATCCATTTTCGTCACTTCTGTTGGCAATAGATTTACACTTCATCCTCCACCAGATCAGCTCTTCCATATCACTGCTGTTTACCGATCAGCTAATCTTTGATGGACCGGGATTCTAGGACTGCTGTTCGTGGGTAGTAAATGACTGATGACAGATTTTCGTTTGTCACGTCCTAATAAAAAATATCAGTATTGAGGTACCTTCACCTCACACACTGCTTGTTCACTGAGAGGTTCGTGATCAAGGTTGTATGGGAGGAAATCTAAGTAGAGAGACTAGTTATGTTCATATCATGACGTCACAATTCAGGTGCCTCAGTTCGTGCTGACTTTACAGCAGCTACTTTCCTCCCTTAAGTAGCCTGTAGACCAAGAAGATAGGCTACAGAGAATCAAGAACTCGCTCCAGAGAACGCCTCTCTATAGAAGATGGGACAGGCCAAAACCTGTCCAGTGCAGGAACTAGAAGAATTTTCTTCTTTGCCGTATTATTACTCTATATGCATTTTTGTGCTAAGAAATCCAACTCGACGTTGCTATTTTAAATTATACCGATACTGAAGCTTTGAAGAATGTAAATTCTGTGAATTTAGTCATAAAATTATCTAAAATAACATAACACAGATTCATTTTAGTTTGGAAATTCGCGTACCTTTCTTATTTTTGTAATGTATACTAATAATAAATCTGTAGCCGAAATTTTTCTGGTAATTTTCGATTTTCCAAAAATAATTGGTCCTAACATATATAATTAACCACCCTGAAACCGAAAATCGCTTTTCTGAAATTTTTGTTTCTATGTCTGTCTGTCTGTATGTTTGTTACCTTTTCACGCGATAATGGCTGAACGGATTTCGATGAAAATTGGAATATAAATTAAGTTCGTTGTAACTTAGATTTTAGGCTATTTGGCATTCAAAATACTTTATTTAAAAGGGGGGTTATAAGGGGGCCTGAATTAAATAAATCGAAATATCTCGCTTATTATTGATTTTTGTGAAAAATGTTACATAACAAACATTTCTTTAAAAATAATTTGCGATAAGTTTTATTCCTTGAAAAATTTTGATAGGACTGATATTTAATGAGATAAATGACTTTTAAAATTAAAATAACTGCCGTCTAAGGCCGTGTAATGAATTAAAAAACAAATGACTTCGTCTATAAGGGGCCTTGGACAGCAACAATCGAAAGCTATGAAAGATAGCCTACAGAGAATGTTTCTGTGTTTGTATGAAGTAATATCGGAAGCTAAATTAACCGATTTGTATAATTAATTATTAATTCACCACTGGAAAGTGTAGTTTCTCTAGATGGACATAATGCTATAATGTTATTACAGTAACTTCTGATATAATATATAATATAATATAATATAATATAATATAATATAATATAATATAATATAATATAATATGTAATATTATATAATAAAATTTAAGTTATTTGAAGGGTTCAGAACCATAGTGGGCCAAGCGCCATTTACTGAATACGTAGAAAACAAGGGTTAAAATTAAGTTATTACCATAATTCAATGGAAACCTATAACAAGTAAAATAAAGTATACACATTAAATCTGAATGATGTCAATCTTCATTAAACTATGGTTGCATGTAATAAAAATTAAGAAACATGTTAAAGGAATTGTCATTGCACCAAATGAGTGTCTCTGGACCAAAATGATCGCATTTTAATTATTTGGATGCAATTTAAATTAAGTAACATATTAAACGATTTATCCTTCTATCAAACACGAATGTTCCCTGGATCAAATGTTCTATTTTAATTATGTAATTACTTTATATTTATTTCTAACGGGTGCAGCGGAGCGCACGGGTACGGCTAGTAAATAAATAAATAAATAAATAAATAAATAAATAAATAAATAAATAAATAAATACGGATCCTTAATCGAACATTGTGACCAGCATTATCAGTAAAGTCACAGTAAATACCTTATCCCTATATTTTGTCTAGATGTAGGCTGTGTGTGCGGCACTTGTAGATTTAATGATAGTACGTTGAAATTAAGATACATGATGACATGATCGGGATAAATGTAGGAATGACATACAGTAAATGAGAAATATTTATATTCTGTTTTAAAAGTTATAATTTCACTTCTTCAATGATGATGATTGTAATAATAATAATAATAATAATAATAATAATAATAATAATAATAATTAGTATATTATTTATGACTACTAGATGCCAAGTGTGATAGATATGATAATTGAATTCCTACATCTCGTTGGATCGAACACGCGTCGTCTTGATATTGATTGAGGCGCGCGGCTTCCTCCACGTCCCGTCGGACGGGCGATTCCTGGAACGGACGCTGCGATCCGTAGAACTGCGGGCCAAGTTCGCGGAACTGCGCCTGCGCGGTGCACGGGATGCTGCTCCATTCAAGAGAGCGGCCGGCGGCGAAGTTCAATTTTGTAGTTCAGCTTCATTTCGTCATTCGTCCAATTGCCGCTCTTTAGCGAAGCGCTTGCTTTCCGCTGAATAGACCCAGTTTTCAATTCTTGCGAAATAAAATGTAACTTGTGCCATTTGATTCGATTCTGGGAAGTTTATTAATGGGGAAGATGTGTTCGTCGGTGGTCGAATATGTCTTGGAGTACCGTGAAATTGAACTCTCTTTATTGTCCACCGTCCTATGTCTGTAATATTTTTTCTTCACACTGACAGTATGCTTCCTTTGTACTTTGGTTGATTAAAACAAAATATATATTTAGATTTTCTGCCAACCATTATCTGCAGAGTAGATGCGAGTTCAGTAGATATCCTTCCTGCACAAACGCGTTACAATGCTGTTCATAGACAGATAGATAGAGCCTTATTGTCGAAGGCATAATATATGCATAGACATGGTCAAATATATACAATTACAATTTAATGTAAAATAAGTTAAATATAAAAAACATTATTCATTTCGAGGGCCCATGCGTGCATCCTCAAGACTGTAGGGACACAATTTTATTAATTTCGTTTTTATATAATTCCTAAATTTGAGAGAATTTTTTGTATATTTGATGTCATCAGGCAAACTATTGTAGATTTTGATACCAAAGACCATATAGGTTCTACTAGTGTTTGTAAGACGGTGTGCTGGAATAGTTAAACTATTTTTGTTACGAGTATCGTAGGTATGGAAATCACAATTTTTATAAATTAATATGTAATATGTAATTTTGTAATCCTGAAATTGTCTTAAATACGTATAGGACTGTGCTTACAGTGTCTGATGCAACAGTTCAATAGGCCCATGCGTAGTACATTGTGAATTAGGCCTAACTTTCGGAGTGGACTGTGCTAGAGGTGCGAGCTGGTATAGTTCAGCTTTGCAGTAATTTAAGTACTCGCGTTAACTTCTACGGAACTGGCAGTATCATCAGACATAAACAACAAAGAATCTGAAAAAGGTAATCTTCTATTGAATATCGGAAGTGGTCGAGGTGAACGATCATCAGCCCTAATGACACTACCAGGCATGTAGGTAATGAACGTACTGCTGTTATTGCCAACGCAGAGAGGGCACAACAATTAACTTAAAATAACTTATTGTCGTTGATTTTTTTCTTTGTGGAGGTACGCAGCATCGGCACTTTTCCTCTTTGAACTAATTAAAATGAAATTTTCTCTAATGGAATGGTAAAGCTAATCGTACAATCGGCGTGTAAGATGATTCAATGAAGAAGAGGTTTCCTGTAGCAATACGTCCCTAACTCAGATGCTATCACAAATTTGAGTAACCTCTACATTTTGGAGAGTACCGGCACCTTTTTTCATAGAAAAATGCACTGTTCACTGTTATACACCTTTCTTCCAATGGTTCACAAAGGACGTTCTATGAAAATACGAGGCGTGTTCTTAAAGTAAGTTCCAGAAGGGTGTAGTAAGTAAACGGGAAGATATTACAAACTATTTTTGTTGCATTGTATTCCCCACACTTCAATTACTTCTCAACATAATCTCCACCATTATTGAGGCATTTATCGAGTCGTGGCACAAGTCTTTCTATCCCCTCATTGTAGAATTCGCCCGCCTGCAATGCGAACCACTCCCGCACTGCTGTTTTCACTTCGTCGCCATCAAAACGTTGACCACAGAGGAACTTCTTGAGGTGCAGGAAGAGATGAAAGTCACTCGGAGCCAAATCCGGGCTGTAGGGGGGATGGTCAATTTGTTCCCAGCCAAATTTCGAGATGAGATTTTGGGTGTCGTCGCCATCAAAACGTTGACCACCGAGGAACTTCTTGAGGTACAGGAAGAGATGAAAGTCACTCGGAACCAAATCCGGGCTGTAGGAGGGATGGTCAATTTGTTCCTGTCCTCATGATTTTTTTCATCGACAGCACGCACCAAATCCTCATTGATCAAAGATGGCCGACCGGCACGCTGCTCGTCATGCACAGAGACGCGGCCCTCTTTGAACTTCCTAACCCATCTCCTGACCATTCCATCACTAATGGCATCATCACCATGCACCTCACAAAGTTGACGATGAATGTCAGCTGGTTTGATGTTTCTCGCATTCAAGAAATGGATAACAGACCGCATCTCACAGTCGGCGGGGTGCTCGATCACTTTAAACATTTCAACTGATCATAACTAACCACGCACACGGACTGAAGCTCTGAAACTGCATCACAGCTTGTCTGAAGATTGAAGAAGAAAATATGCATGCACAAAATAACGATTGCAGCGATGTGACGGCTATAATTGAAAACGGAACTTACTTTAAGAACACGCCTCGTAGCAATCCATAAGAGTTCACAGTTCACTTTTAAGTGCGAATTCTCTTTAAATAATAGTTTTACGTTGATCGGAAAGTAATTCTGAACGGAGCATAGCTCTACGATTTGGAAGAGATGGTGCCGTTATGGCAAGGCATCCTGCCCCAACAATGTTATTCTGTTTGGATATGACGGGATTTCAACGAGGGCCTTCAGCAAGGCGTTACCACAAGCTTCAAAGCAAGGCAGTAAAACCGCCGTGGAATTGTACGTCTTGGTGGAAATGAGTGTGAAATATTTTCTCACGCATTTAAGTTTTGAGTGGTGCTGTACTTCACGACTCTCAGCCTGGAAATAAAGCAAAATGATTGGATTTGAATGAGTAATGTGCTTATAAAACAAAAAGTAAGCACCAGTCACGACTCGAAGTCCATTATAAGCAGTAAGTGACTAGCACTGCGCTCGATTACACGAAGCCAGTGTCAAGTAGCCCACCTGAGAACCGACGGACGGCAAAATTGTTGTCATGGTTACATTGCGAAGCTTATGAAATTTGATCTGCTGTGCATAAAAAAATTGAATTCGGCTTTTTAACATAATCCTGCAAAAATATTATCTTAGATGTGGTTAGAAATAAAAAGATAGAGAAGGGACAACCATACAAGTAATTTGTGTGGGGCTTTTTAACTTCAATTCTTTGTAGGAGCTCTGTAGGTAAATAATTCTCTCAAAGGACATTTCTTTTGAAAATATAGTAAGACTAAACCTGTAGCCTATAAGTGGAACATGAGTTAATGGGTGAACGTGTGGTAATTATTTTATTAGGAACAGATAAGTTTAAGTGCATAATTGCATAAGTAAATAGTAGTAACTGATGTAAATAATAAATACACAAGGAACAGAAATGTTTTCGAGACAGGTCTGTTTCATTGATATTTAGTTGTGTTGTAGGCTACCTCACATCCCGGGGCTTGCTTCCCTTTGCGTACAGCTGCTCATCTTTTTGTGGGACCGACCTCCTCGGGAGACCCCATGCACTGTTTCTTCTCCCCTCTTGTTTTCGAGAGGACAGACTCGTGTATGTTCAATTCTTGACTCGTTGCGCCAGACGAGAAACGGGTCTTCGGTTAAAATTTGTATGGAAGGACTCGAACAAAAGAGGGACTTAATGAGGACTCTTCGCTGAATTTAGTAGATCTGCCGTGTGACTAATTAAATTGCTAGGAAGTGGAAGACATTTGAAACAAATCCACAAACAGCACTACGGCGTCTTCTTTCATTTATGTGATTGCTTACACATTAGTGATTATAAGACACATTCGAGGGAAAATTTACCGCTGTCAGCCCCCCGATTTCAACAGGCCCAAGACGAGCATGGTAACAGAGAACGAAGTTACCTTGGCCTCAGTGTGCGCTGTGTAACCTACTGTAATGGATTTGCTGATGCTCGTGTGATCTCCATGATGCATCTGCATCTAATGTTCGTATTCAGAATCAATTTCAGTCAGGAAATAATTGTTTTCAGGTGTGTTCACAACACTTCTGCATGAAAAGACCCGCCTTAAGAAATGCACTGGGTAGGATTAATATTTTAAAGCCTCAACACGGATAGTATTGTCGCCTCCCACTGGTGTGCGGTGCTTGCAAGTACGACTTGCGAGTATTCCATCAAATTCATATTTGCCATGTTTCAGTGCTGCCTCCCCCCCCTCCCTCCCTCCCATTTTTGTGCTGTGAGAAGAAAATGACATCTTAAGCATTTTTGACAAATAATGTAATATTGTTTTGTGCGAGATCGTGCGTATTTGCTTGGTTTCCGCACAAAACCAATCCGCGGAAAGT
The DNA here is from genome assembly GCF_040183065.1 of Periplaneta americana. Taxonomy (NCBI): domain Eukaryota; kingdom Metazoa; phylum Arthropoda; class Insecta; order Blattodea; family Blattidae; genus Periplaneta; species Periplaneta americana. The sequence goes on from NC_091127.1 coordinate 178,112,210, forward strand.
CTAAAATTCCACATTCAGTATTCCCAACCTAACACACATAACAATTTCCCTCTTCTTACCGCTTAAGTGACATATTGATTTTACTGCTTTAGGCTTTTAACAAATTATTTTTAGAGACGTTCAATATAGTAATAATTATAAATTGGAAACTTACCACTGCAATTTCACCTAAATTGCACTGTTAATTATTGTTTTTAAATATTTGCAAAAATTAAGTAAACTCTACAACTCCACTAAAGTTACTGCATTCGTGATGCAAGTAACATTAAGGAAGCCGTGAAAAAATCAACAAGATTCCAGACTCATCATAGACTGGAGGAAAAAAAAGACAGACGTATATCACGGCCTGCTGCAGTATAGTAAATACAGAAAACATTTTAAAGCAACAATTTTGAAGATAGATATTTTTGTGTCATTGAACAGAAACCAAGATGGAGATTTCATTGGAACTAATTAGAAATTCCTATTTCAGGTATGTAATAAACGATCTTCGCACAAAATAATGTACGATACACGAGCAGTATGTTTTCTTTCAATTCTCGGAAATTAAAAAAGCTCAACTACGTTTCGCTTTTTCAAACTTTTCCTCGAACATGAAAACTTCAACATACCGCTCTTGTAACGCATATTACTATTGTAGGCCTAATGGTATCTCGAATCCTGCAAGTGAACACTGTCAATGCGAGACAAGGAGTTACAATACTCTCCTTACTACCAGCGATGAAAACATTTCAGTCACAGTGACGTCACTGTTCATAACAAGGATCACATACAATTCTGACTGGCAAGTCACACTTCAGTGCGAGTGACTGAAAACGTACTGCATAGTGTGGGAACTGCAGGGGATTTCTGACATAACTTTTCGGAAATTTCCAATTCTTCACGAATCTTTGAATGTAATATCGCAGGGCGTCCTCAGATTCATTTGACAGTGTGGATACTCACTGTCTTCACTTCCGGTGTGACAACTTCTTGCTACGTCACTTCCACAGAAAGCTAACGTCCAAGTCGACTGCTTCTTGCACAAGCGTGGAACTCTGATCATGTGGTTAGCGTGACGAGATTAAGAACAAGCACCAGTTTTTATGCAAGGAAATAAATCGCAAAAAAGAAGAAGAAAGGAAAAGTATTTTGATTGGAAGTTCTGTCAGCGATAACATAGGCAGAAATTATACGTCATGGTTATGGAATTCAGGTGCGAAACGGACTTGATTTTGTAGCTGTGATGGTCGGTTTTATGTAGCTTACATTCATTATAATTGCTTAAGGCTTCTCTATAAAATGCATGAAACAGCATGGAGCAGAGCAATAAGCACAACACGCAGAAGCAACACCTGAACAATCTTCTGAACCACACTCCAGTGCTGAACAATCAAATGCCACCTGAATTACATTTTTGAAGTCCGAGACTTGTTCAGGATTCACGTAACCAGCTGACTGCCAGGAATACTGAAGCATAGGGCGGTATACTGGAGCAGACAACTGGTTATGAACAACAGAGTGCATTTTCATTATAAACACTCGATTTCCCAAGTTACAGTAAGTTCTGGATTCTCAGCAAGAGTCCTTATGTAATCTGTTATCCTCCGAGCATATATTTTGTATTGTCTAAGGAAATAGATATTCAGAGGCTGGATATATTTAGTTTTTTTAGGTGGAATGATCATACATTCCATGTCCTAGCCTTGGAATGATTCATTTATTAAGGTCGTGTCCTTGTGCGCATTCAATGACTCACACAACAGTGTACATTTTTGATTAGCTGCAAAATTTTCGGACAGAACGTTGGAGAAAAATGTTCTTAAATGGGCTTTAGAAATTTTACCACTCGCACTAGCTTCTAGGCTAGGCTAGGCTTACGGGTAAGGTGTCCCATCCCCTTAACTTGTGCAGTGCTCTCCCCACCCCTCAACTTGTACAGTGCTCTAACAGACAAACCAACACATTACACAAACGAATGCTTTTGGGAGCTTTACAGAGATGTAAAGATGGGCCTGTATACAAATTTTGGATACGAAATTCCTGTTCGAGCTGAAACCCTTCCCTTGTCAGAAGCAAAGGCTATTTTATGATGTTAAGGGGTCGTCTTTATTATGCATAAAAACATTTATTACACAATATTATCTGCTTTATTTTTTTAGTAGGAATGCAATCTTTGAATGGAATATGATAAGATACACCGAAAAAGTGTAAAGATAAATACTCGTAATAAATAAGCTGGGATCAATTTCAAGACTCCGCACCAACAGCTGCGTTAGCACTTGTTACGGTTTGGCGGTGCGAAATGAGCCCTCGTGGGTGAAGACATTTGCCATTGTAAGGGCTTGATGGCCTTCCGTACGCCAGCTGTAAAGGTTGCATGGTCGTTCACCCCTATACTGGTTATATGATCGTTCACCTCTCCCGAGGAATGTGGACGTGATCACTCGGCTGGTTGGCTAAGCTCTTGATGGAATAACTGATCAACTTCCTAAATTATTCTAATACAAGGCCTACTTGATGAATTGACGGACCGATCAGTTGGAAGTCAGAGATTCATTGCCAATCGCCATCTTGTCTCTGTCTTCGCGTGACGCACTTGAGCCACTCTTGCCGGCAGCGGGCAGTGCTCGGGGTGACGAGTTCTTGACAGGTCGGGTAATTCGAGTAGGGTAATTCCGGACCGACCCTTCCATGCAGGGACAGGGCTGGGCGCGTGCAAATGAACCACCAGGTCCCCCCCCCCCTCCACTCAGGTGCATTTTCGTAAAATATAAAGTGGAACGATACTAATACTAGGCCTACCAGAATACAATACAAAAATTGGGCAAATGCATTCTCCATGTTGTAGACCAAGATTATAGAATCGCATTGTTAAACTAAATCCAGAATTAAGTGACCTTAGTAACATTTTCTGTAAGATAATTAAATATTATATTTCTTTAGATTGAAACTGACCATTATTTAAAGTTTTTTTTTTGTATAGATATTCTATTTAAAATGTTAATTACATCACTTAAGATCCAGTACCGTATTACGTACCTGGAGCTGCCACGAGCACGAGCACTGGCTGCAAGCTGTGTGTTCTGAATAACTACAGCATCTGTAATTGTTAATTTCAGTAAATTCAAATCAGTTATTCTTGATACGTAATGGCGACACTAGAAAAGATCGATGCGGTAATTGTGGTGGTGATGGTGATGATGGGCTGTTTATTTATTTAATTTTGGAGAGCTAAGGCCAGCAGGCCTTCTCTTCGGACTCTAATTGAATACAATAGCCTTATTTTCCGATAATGGTATATCTCTAATGTGATAAGTTGAGCTATATATAATCATAATTTTCCTTACTGTGTGTACCTAAAAATATTGCATTTATTGTATGCTTTGTACTGCACTATTTTATTACTATTATTATTATTATTATTATTATTATTTTTTTTTTATCTATTATTATTATTATTATTATTATTATTATTATCATTATCAATAATTGGCTTATTTTTTATAGTTTGTATGTCTCATTTATTTTGACCTGCTGTTCACATTTTATGCTTTTTCCTTTCTTTCTGTATGTTATATATTATGTCTGATTTCTACTTACTTGTTGATTACATTTTATTATTATTATCTTATTCAGTTTTGTGTGTACTTTGTAAATTTGTAGTGTTTTTTGTAACGCTGTTTTACTCCTGGTTGAGTGTTAGAGAAGGCCGTATGACCTTAACTCTGCTAGGTTAAATAAATCATTATTATTATTAATAGTATTATTATTATTATTATTATTATTATTATCATCATTATTACAGTAATACTATATAGAATGATGTAACCTAACCTGATGTACTAACTGTTAGGCACAGTCTTGATGAGCGAAAACCATAGTTGTAGGTTGGAATTTCGGTTAGACAACATGTTTGTCTATTTTCGATATGATGTTCAGTATTATCTGCCTTGTGTCTGTCTGTAAAAAATGTAGATCTAGAACAAAACTCCGCAATACCGGTTTTCAGTTTTGGGACCGACAAAACAGCAAATGTTTTGTGCATGGAGCATGAGAAGGTACGGGATGACGCAACAACAATCAATGGCTGGGATTTTTCGTCTGCTAAGGCGAGGGTGTAAAGGCTCATTCACAATGAAAATTAAACATAACGTAAGCGTTAACTTAACGCTACAGTAAAATCAAGAAGTCATACCATCATTCACGATGGAACATAAACATAACAGCAAACATACTTGGTAACCATGGAAACATAACAACGACGCCATTTCCTCATATTCTGTCGTATACTTCAGCGCTCCACGACTGTGTTGTTTGCAAATCACGTAAGCATGAAAGTTTGGAGTTCGCAAACTTTCATGTTAACGTCTAACGGTAATGTTTATGTCAATGCTTATGTGAATCATTGTGAATGATCCCATTTGATAGCCTGGGTGCAAACTTCTGTGTTTATGTTAAGGTTAGGTTTAATTTTCATTGTGAATGGGCCTTAACGATCTTAGCTTGTCAGATCACGTGAGTTATAATTGTCACTTTAAGTAACAAACACTACTAAGTGAGATTTTAAGATCTCACTAGTAAGATAAATAAATAAAGAAAAATATACGGAAAACATTTTAAATATTTCTTCAGGTACAAGGCTTATTGATAAAACCTTAAAAACATCACGGTGTCAAAAACGTACTAGGTTGAAGATAAATACCCCCGGATATCGATGTAATGCATTATTGAAGATCGAGATTAATCGCAGATAACGGCAGCAGATATGAAAATATAAGAAAAACAGCAAAGTGTGTGTACGTGTGAGAATTGCGAACTGGAAATTATACAGAGCTGCATTTCAAACCTGTGGATACCGCACACGCGAGGAGGACTGTCATGTTGGCTCACGATGACAGAGGGGGGCAAGGCCAGGGTGGGAAGACTTCCTCCTTCTTCTGTTCATTGGCATCTGCGCGCGTCTAGAAAATAGAGTTGGGTCGATTCGTGAACGAATCGTTCATTCGAACGACTAATAATAAAGAATCGTAAGAATCGATTCGTGGTATCAACGAATCGTCGTTCAAAAGAATCGTAACGAATCGTCGTTCAAAAGAATAGTAAGGAATCGGCATGGTATCGTAACCCACGATTCTATTAGTTGTTTGATGTAACCTGTCAACGGACATTTCCGAACCGTGTCGAATGCTCCCGAGCGAGAGTGAAATCAAAATACTGCATTTGTTAAGTATGGAAAATAATGAACACAAACCTGAAATGTGCATAGTTAAATAGAGATGTAATGCAAAAAATGTACTTCGTAATAAGGTTCAGTTGATAAATTATAATTTAGAGACATTATCTTGGGTAATTTTGTAGACTAATGGAGGTCATGCTGAATGGTTCCAGCCAATGAGAAAGAGACGATCCAATGTCTCGCCTCTTATGCCATCTATGCGAGAGATGTAGAACGTTTTTGTTCTACGCGTGGTTTGCACAGGAAAGTGTCTTGCGACGATTCAAAAGAATAGTTGGAATCGCAGACTGGGAAGAATCGTGAACGAATCGTTAGAATCGATTCGTAATGTGTGATTGAATCGTTGGAATCGACTTCTGAAAAAGAATCGTGTTGCCCAACTCTACTAGAAAAATGGGCCACTGCTTTGTTCGTACGACTCCAAATCGATCATCCGCCAAGTGGGCGTTCCGAATATTATCGGTGATTGGTTCTAAATCGTCACAAAAGGCGCCGCAGGCACTCCCCCCCCCACGGGGCATGACTCAGATAGGTCTGAAGATGTGGCGGCGTGGTTGGAAAGGAATGGTGGGAGCAGCAAAGTAGGCACATAACGGGTGCACAAAAAGCCTACTTGGGCTGCAGTGCTCCATGTCCCCCCACTATTTGTAGACCACCAGGATGAATATCACAGCAAGACAGAAACGACTCCGGACAGCTACTGAGACGGATACGGACAGGATGCGCTGATGCTCTTACTGCTTCGTTCTTTATTTTCTACTCCCTCTCCTCGTGTTTTCTGTCAATCCCCTTTTTCGTTTCTTCTTTCTTTAACCTCTTTTCGTTTTTTCTTTCTTAATTCCCCATTCTCTTTTTCTTTCTTTATTACTATTTTCATTTTTTATTTTTTAAATTCTCCTATTCATTTTTTTATTTCTTAATTCCCCTTTTTATTTTTTCTTTCTTATTTCCCCCTTCGTGTTTTTTCTTCTTTTCCCCTCTTCCTTTTTTCTTTCTTAATTCCCCTTCGTGTTTTTTCTTAATTCCCCCTCTTTCTTTTTTCTTTCTTAATTCCCCTTTTCATTTTTTCTTTCTTATTTCCCCCTTCGTGTTTTTTCTTCTTTTCCCCTTCTTCCTTTTTTCTTTCTTAATTCCCCTTTTCCTTTTTTCTTTCTTAATTCCCCTTCGTGTTTTTTCTTAATTTCCCCTCTTCCTTTTTTCTTTCTTAATTCCCCTTCATGTTTTTTCTTAATTTCCCCTCTTCCTTTTTTTCTTTCTTATTTCACCTTCATGTTCTTTCCTTAATTTCCCCTCTTTCTTTTTTTTTATTCCCCTTTTCATTTTTCTTTCTTGTTTCCCCTTCGTGCTTTTTCTTAATGTCCCTCTTTTTTCTTTTCTTAATTCTGCTTTTCGCTTTTTCTTAGTTCTCCTTTTCACTTTTTCTTTCTTAATATCCTTTGTTATTTTATCTTTTTTACCCCTCTGTTCGTTAATTTCTTAATCCTTTTTGTTCTTCTTCTCTTAATTCTTTGCCTTTTTGTCCTGTTCTTTAAATAGATTGATTGCCATTATTTTGAACTTGTAAAATGTTACTCTGAGTTCTTGTCCATTACTGTATTAGAGACATCGCCAAGAAGGAAGAATGCAGCACTCGAAGTATCAGACCAGGCAGGCTGTTGAAATCGATACGGCAGTCTAACACACCACGCTGTAGCGATTGTGCCTGCATTTTGATTTGTAGATTTAGCATATGTAATGGAAAAAAAGGCAACAGAAGAAACTCTGTGACTGGTGGAATCATAAATGATAGAATGAATAAATGCATGAATGAAAATGAAGCTAACGAATGACTAAAAGAGAGAGAATATTAAAAAGAAGATTTAATGAACGAATTTTATTTATAAATGCAGTGTGCGATCGGGGAGGCCGTGAGCGGCCCGCTAATTGTGTGTTTATGCCGCGCTTTCGAATGTCTTCCTTTTCGAATGGTATGAAGCAGTTTGTATGGGGCTCAGGAACCGCGTTGTCAGATGCGTTGTATTATCAGTCCCAAAGACATGAACCCGGACTGAAAAGTAAATTAAATTCGCCAGAAATAACTTTAACTTTGTCTCAATAAATCACTCCATAGGTAGGCCTGCTGTACTAATAATAAAAATAATGTCATGTTTCTTAAAGCAAGAAATTTTGCAGTACATAATAGCCTACTGTATGTAAAAATGTAACAGCCATTTTAACACTGTGTTTCGTGAAGTTAACAATAATTAATATATAGTACATTATGCAACGAGCCTATAATGATAGTAATTAAGACGCAAGTATGGATATTTATGAAACGAGCGCAAGCGAGTTTCATAATATTCATACGAGCGTCTTAATTACCATTATAGGCAAGTTTCATTCGACTTTTTATGCTCGACCATATTTCTAACTTGAAATTATTCAGATGTATACATTTTATTTGTATCTGACAAGATCGGAAGTGACCTTGTTCTAGGTCGTGAATTGTGAGATGTGCGCAGACGCGAAAGTATTGATTTTTTCCGAGGAACAATAATGTCATTGACCTTGATGTAATCCCGTTAAACTTGATATAACCTTGATTATTGAATTCGACATTGGAAAAACGAGATGACAAATTGAATTTATTTGACTATTATTTACAATTAACGCTAATTATTATAGTAACAGAACATAACCTTCTGCGACAGTATTGGATTTCCAGCCTCCGTGACTTTTCGCTAATTCTCTTTCGATTGCATATCCTAGAATAATCGATACTTGCGGTTTTATAACGGTACAAAGCTGACTTGTCATTGGCTGAACACCTGTACTTAATGAGTAGGTGTACTTTAATGACATGCATTAAAGGACTGCTACCAGGTGTATAATTACTACATTTCGGCATGGTCGAGCATAAAATTCTTTATACTTTTCTAAATGTAAGAATTTCATAATCGTTCGTATAGCGAACATTTTGATACTGATTCTGCCTAATTGTGCAGTGTCTTTCTTCTTCGGCACCTGTCGCAAGGGTGAGTGCAGATGAAGAAGGAAACGTTCAGAGAATACAGCGTTAACGGATAGTTCGCAAACACAGACTGTGTGAACACGAAGCTGTGTTCTGGTTCCTTCAGCGTTTAGACTATTACTAAATCAAAGTAACTATATTAGCCACATTTTGTTCAATTGGTCAGTGATTAGATGTTGGCAGACTTGTTACGTTTGAATATTAAAGACAGTCAGTCCGTTGTAAGTAGGACATAAAATGCGTTGTCAATGGTTTTCAGTTTAATGTTCAACCATTAGTCATGTTCATCAGCAAAGCTCGGAACTTGGGGACTTGTGTCGTGTGCATGAGTAAGGTTACAGGTACAACGTACACAAAGCTCACGCTGCAAGTGCTCAGGGACAGTCGTGTGTACTAAGAAAGTGGCCGCAACTAATGACAGCAAGACGGACGAAGAAACTGTTATGTCGAAGCCAATGACATTCAGAGAATTAAAGGTAAACGGTCTGTTTGAGGAAATAGAAAATACGTGTTTTTTCGAATGGGTATTATAGAAGTTTGAAAATACATTTTGTTTTAAATTTAAGAACAGAATTTCGTGGAGCATTCGGAGGAGATACATTATTTTTTTCGAATGGAGAGTTTATATTTTGTAAGTTGTGCCACACACAAACTAGAGGCTGGCTGGAAACGAAATTCATTGAAAGGCATTGCAGTCCCTCAAATTTTAGAAAAATCTGTCCATAGCCATGGATCGAAACGTAGAGGGGCTTGCCCTAGTAGTGAACACTAATTGAAAACTATTTTCGAGAAAAATTTAGGATATACTTATCTTTCTCAGATACGAGATCAGCTAGCAACTGCTGAAAATCGAACACAAAACAGTAACAGTGAAAACATTCAGTATTTTAAGTCTGCTACCGAAAAATCTTCGAATGTAGATAGTCATACACTGTAATAAACTGTACACAGCAGAACAGTAAATTTGATATATTTCTCATGTTTATTTTTATTATATATATGCTATGAAATTACGTGTTTTCAACCTACCATAATATTATCAATATGTTGTTGCAGCCAGAAACCACTTTTGTAGCAGACCTGACAGTACCTCTGTGCTGGAAGCGGGAGTTTGTTGACATTGAAGTCCGATCGCTTAGTCACGTGCAAAGACACAAGTCCCCAAGTTCCGAGCTTTGTTCATCAGTCATGTGGTACGCATATTGTGGTTAAACCATTACTCTCGTTCAGGGAGTAATATGAAAAATGCCAGTAATAATATTGTTTTTATAACGGATACCTGTAATACCGATTGGGCTATGTAACATGACATGTAGTTCCGATTTTTTCACAATTGAGTTGGGTTTAAATCGTTTCAGTAGTCTCTCGAAAGTATACATTGAGTTGGAGGTCTTTCTATGTTATTTGTCTGTGGTAACAGTTCCCCTCTATTCACTTTCTTACTCTTGACGAACGTCTTGGTCGTGTGAGTGGCATTTCGTAAGGTCAGCGCCGGTTTTTACTGGTGCTATTTGTGTGTGAATTGTTCCGTATCTTAACGATTTCCTTGAAGTGCTGTGTTGTCGTTTCTGAACATGCTTTATACAATAGTCAGTGCCTTGCTTATTGTGTGTGCTAATATTTTGTCTTACTAATTATCGCTGACCCAAGGCCTCTGTACGAGTGCAAATAATCACGGCCGGCACATAAAAGCTTCCGTTTTCTTAATCGTGCATTTCATTCTTTTATTACCTTGTAGCATCAAATTTAATTCTAGCATTGATAATAATTAATAAAGGAGAAATATGCTGACATATTATTAAGTTTCATATTATAAGAAAACACAATTTCTTTTGTGCGAGATTGTGCGCATTTGTTTGGTTTCCGCACAAAACCAATCCGCGGAAAGTCTAAAATTCCACATTCAGTATTCCCAACCTAACACACATAACAATTTCCCTCTTCTTACCGCTTAAGTGACATATTGATTTTACTGCTTTAGGCTTTTAACAAATTATTTTTAGAGACGTTCAATATAGTAATAATTATAAATTGGAAACTTACCACTGGAATTTCACCTAAATTGCACTGTTAATTATTGTTTTTAAATATTTGCAAAAATTAAGTAAATTCTACAACTCCACTAAAGTTACTGCATTCGTGATGCAAGTAACATTAAGGGAGCCGTGAAAAAATCAACAAGATTCCATAGACTGGGGGGGAAAAAAAGATAGACGTATATCACGGCCTTCTGGAGTATACTGTAGTAAACACAGAAAGCATTTTAAAGCAACAATGTTGAAGATAGATATTTTTGTTTTGCATATTTGCCGCCATTGAACAGAAACCAAGATGGAGATTTCATTGCAACTAATTAGAAATTCCTCTTTCAGGTATGTCATAAACGATCTTCGCACAAAATAATGTACGATACACGAGCGGTGTGTTTTCTTTCAATTCTCGGAAATAAAAAAAGCTCAACTACGTTTCGCTTTTTCAAACTTTTCCTCGAACATGAAAACTTCAACATACCGCTCTTATAACGCATATTACTATTCTATACGTAAGATGTTTGAAGATAGGCTATATTACTTTATTATAAATTACTCGTGTTCCATTTTGATAAAGACATTTTTCTAGATACATTTCGAATAGGCCTATTTAAAAAGAAAAGTTTTTTTTTTTTTTTTCCACATGTTCTAAGACTGATCTTTTTGAGACAAGAAAACATAAACTATAGTGCAATAATTTATTGTTAATAGTAGAGGAAGTAAATGTTTTCATTTATTGGCATGGGAATTGCCATATCAAAATAGAAGAGATTACATTAAATAAAAATGTTGGGTCTGAACCAAGTTTGAAATCCAAATGACTTGATAATCGACAGCAAAATATGGAGTGTTATGTTATCGTTAACGGTTTAGTAGTAGCAGCAGTAGTAACGTTGGGTTTTATCGTTCTGGTTGTGGTAAATCTAGGCCTTTCCAGTTTTTGGAAAAGAGAAAGGAACAGGAACTGTTTGCTGTGTGCTTAAGGTTTACGAATGTCTGAATAGAATTCAGCGCAGAGCTTTCGTCTTCAACAATAGCATGCATTTGTTTTTCTTGTTATCCTGACCACAGGCCGAATTCTCGAAACCACATTTTATAGAATGCTTCGCTCAACTTCAACTGTTTGTTCTCCAGTTCTTATAACCGTCCCATGACAGTAAGAATGAAATGTACCGATTCTGTAATCGTCATCCACATGTTATTCTGCCATCTGCAGCACATAGGGCCATATTCTGGGACTAATGTCCTGCTTCGAGAATGTATTGTACTGCGCAGAAGCAGAACGAATCCCGGCTTGTCTCGCTATTGTGTGAAGCTAAGTCCTGCGTTTGGTTACCTAAAGCCTCCAAGCATCCCGCAACTGTGTGGGTATGCATAGAGTATAGATCGGCTGCATCCAGCGCTACGTAGTTCAGGTCTGCTGTTCAGTGAACATACGAAAACAAACCTAAGCTAGGCAGTTGCAAATGAGTGCTCCAACAGCCTTATTTGATAGCGAGCACGTCAGTAACAGAGAAGAAAATGTACTTTGCCGGAAACAAGGAAAAATTGTCCATTTGAAACAAAACGTTTACCGTCGTTGATTGTAATATGTAGAGTACGCTCTCGTAGTTTCTTTACTTTAAGTTTATACTGGCATTTATATTTTTTCGTTTGTTAATTCCAATCTTTAATTATATCTGAAGTTTCTATATGCACTTTACTTATTGTAAAAATCACGGGTGGACAAATTTCGGGCGCCAGGTAGCCATGGCGACTAAGAAATTGAATGTGGAGCCTGATTTGTTTACTGAGTTCAGAATTTTATAAGACTTCGATTTCTTCTATGTCACCACGACTAATACATAATGTTAACAAAAGCGGTTGTAGGAAGAAATTCTAATGTGTTTTTTTAATTAATATCATTACATTTGTTACGCATCTAGAGGTCCTACATAGCTTCAGAGCGTGTGTTTGCATTACATACACATTTAATATGTTTCAATAAATGTATTTGTATTTTAGCTCGAATGGTTTTCTCATTTCATGTGTGGACAAAATGTGGTGGGTCCTGAATAATTTTTAGTTTGTCTATCGCTGGTAAAAATTATGTTTTATTAGATACAAGCTGCCTTTAAATAAATACTTTATTATTTTTATTATTGAACTCAAGTAGCATTTTGTACACAAATGCTATTCTTGTTGTTCACCGATTTATATACAGGTACAAGAATAAACAGATGTGAACACACAGCACTGGAGCGCGCCGGAAGATTGCAGCGTGAACTGTCGATTCGATACTTCCTTAACAAGCGACGGTAGTGTGATCGATGTACTATACACCTAACTTGTATTCAGGGTACCCAAATCGGTAAACAGTTAGCTTACACTACATACGGAAGTGTTGCTTCATTATTATCATTATTATTATTATTATTAATATTATTACTATTACTATTGTTAGATGCAGTCTTACAAATATGAAAGTGTTTATACGACCTGACCTGTATTCTAGCAGAAGCCTCCCAAATTACTACGCATTGATACTCTCTTTCGAGGGAATGTGTTGGTTTGCGGTTAGAAACTGAACTGTTAAAACGTCTATCATTATTGCGTTTTCGAGGAAAGTAAAAATTTTGGCGTAAGTTCTTTTCTTGAATATACATTGTTATTTCTCAATATTAGAAATATTAATGTTTATATTCTTAAAGAGAAATAATCTAAGTTCATAGCAATGTATGTTTAATTGATTTCGTTTTAGAATTATAATATGTTTTGAGGTTATGACTTACATCAGTGTCTCACAAATATGAAATACTAGTATTATCAGTATTCCATCTTTATACCCTGGTTTCCTGTTTCGTTACTGGTGTTGGGGCTTGTAGGAGGAGGGAAAACCTCACCTTCCAACAAACTTACAAAACAGTGGAATGAAAAGGCAATGCAAGAAGCCATAAAACAAGTTCGAGAAACGACGTGAGAGGCGATTTATCTGGATTCAGTATTACGGTTGGAAAACACCTTCTAATGAAGATGCTGAATGCTTGCTCTGTGCTTTTCTCAGTAGAGGCCATTTTCACTTTATCATTTTGTGAATAGTGTAACTTGTTAATAGTATTCCGAATTTGTACCTCCATTTTTTGTGAAGTAAATATGTTAGATTTTGAGAAAATAATTTTTTTCAAACATTTTGTAACATATTACGAACTCCTAAGTCCGGTGTGCCATTCAGCAATACACAGGACGATACTTTACGTTCCGTATTCAAAACGAAAAAACAAAATGGTATTTCATGTTTGTAAAACTTTCTCTATTAATAATAATAATAATAATAATAATAATAATAATAATAATAATAATAATAATAATAATAATATAATACTTACTTACTTATTGGCTTTTAAGGAACCCGGAGGTTCATTGCCGCCCTCACATAAGCCCGCCATTGGTCCCTATCCTGAGCAAGATTAATCCAGTCTCTACCATCATATCCCACCTCCCTCAAATCCATTTTAATATTATCTTCCCATCTACGTCTCGGCCTCCCCAAAGGTCTTTTGCCCATCTGGCCTCCCAACTAACAATCTATATGTATTTTTGGATTCGCCCATACGTGCTACATGCCCTGCCCATCTCAAACGTCTGGATTTAATGTTCCTAATTATGACAGGTGAAGGATACAATGCGTGCAGCTCTGCGTTGTGTAACTTTCTCCATTCTCCTGTAACTTCATCCCTCTTAGCCTCAAATATTTTCCTAAGAACTTTAATAATAATAATAATAATAATAATAATAATAATAATAATAATAATAATATAATAATAATATAATAGCTAATAATAGTATCTCCTGCACTTGAAAGTGTCATTAAAATAAGTAAGATCCCTCTCGTCTCGTCTCGTCTCGTCTCGTCTCGTCTCGTCTCGTCTCGTCTCGTCTCGTCTCGTCTCGTCTCGTCTCGTCTCCTCTCCCTGGCGCCTTGTAATATACCTTGCTGCTGTTTCTTCGTCTATTTTTGCGTATTAATTGAAATAATATCGCAGCTCCGCAAGTACGGTACAGCTGCCGGATCTGTGTAGTGCGGACGCCATGTTAGCTGGCTCAAGTCAATACGAGGGCGTTAGGGGAGGATGCACGAAGATTGTAATGAAGTCAGGCACTGACATTTCCTTGACAACGCATGGAATGGTAATGTTGTTATGGTTTTCGTTCGCAACACTGGAGTGCACTTACGGGAGACACGCCCGCAACGCACAGCTGTGAAGTGTCATTCAGTGACGTCACAATTCAATGACGCATGCAATGAAACTTAAATGTGTGTGTTACTTTCGCTTCTGGTGGGTATAATTAGAATCTATGTTCAATTTATATCAAAAGCTCTGCAGGAATATAAAGCTGCTCTATCGTGAATTACTATTAACAATCATGAAGCTTTGCCTATACTTCACGCGTCATGAGGCCTGGCTGAAGTAGCATGTGCTGTGCCAGCCCTGCATCACGACGATAAGGACCACGACAAATACACAAGGACTAAACAGATACAAGGACGTCTGGGACCACAGTAAGGATCACGATAAGGACCACGACAAGCATCACGATCAGGACCATGACAAAGACAACAAGGACTACTGGGTGTTCATTTCAAAGTGTGTCATGACGTCACTGTTGTTGGGTCACCGATTTGAAGCGAGTTTCAGTTTATATGTTAGAGAAGTTGCCTATTATTTAAGGCGTTCTTCAATCTGAACTTGAGAACGTGTACGGTATAACTTGAACGTCGTAGCAACAGATGGCGGTCTGTACGGTCTGTGTGCTACCATAACCTCTTTCGAACTGTGTTTTGCGCCGGCAAGTCGTACGCAGGTATTTGTTATCATCGGTTGCGTACGGTAACATTCCACAACACAAATCAAATGCTCCGTGTCCATGTTGACCGTCGAAGTTAATGTCAACAAATACGCAAGTAAATCGTCTTAACCCTCTCCCCATATCCCGACAGTACGTATTTCCAAACAGTTCACATTCCTGCCACTACCGGCGTTA
Source organism: Periplaneta americana (assembly GCF_040183065.1). Taxonomy (NCBI): domain Eukaryota; kingdom Metazoa; phylum Arthropoda; class Insecta; order Blattodea; family Blattidae; genus Periplaneta; species Periplaneta americana. The sequence continues at coordinate 178,127,490 of NC_091127.1, forward strand.
CCGTACGTATCGGCACGTACTCTTCAGAATGAACGCCGTACTTGCTAGCCAAGTTCTCTGCCTCTTAGATTATACACCTGAGCTGCGGAAGTGTAGGAAGATTGAATTCTCTAGGCTCATCAGCTAGCCACATGACGGCATACAGCGAGCCATGACACATTTTGAACTGAACACCCAGTATAAGGACTGACTCAAATAGTTCCATGATAAGGACCACAACAAAGACAACAAAAACGCGATGAGGACCATGACGAAGAGAACAAGGACCACGATAAGGATCACGACAAGAATCGCGATCGATAATGACCAAGACATGGACCACGACAAGCACCATTGTCCTGTCGTGGTCCTTATTGTGGTCCTTGTTGTAGTCACTGTCATGACTTCCGTCTTCGTCCTTGTAATACAGAATTGTTTCAGTATTTTGGAACGGTACCTGCCTATGGCGAGACCAAAAGGCTGGATAAATGCTTGCCTCGGTGGCTCATAGGGTTAGTATTTAAATGTAATTAAATTTTTATTGCTATTTAAAATCAAATTCTTAACGCTTCTTGTGGAAACATACTAAATTTCATCGTTATTATTAAAAATAAAAATGTCCCCATTTACAGTGACATCGTAAGGTTCAAATTATAATAATTATTATTTCTAAGATATGTCGTAGAGTCGCGTATTTTGTAATGGATATTTTTTCATAATAATGATAATATAATTTGTAATGTGATCTTTAACAGTTATCTAAAACCGACCTCATTGTGCCTGCGCTCGGGTGCTTAATCCAAGGACTCTGGAAAACTCAGTTTAACGGTATTTACGGGGGGGGGGGGATCGTGGATATAGGGCTCGAACCTGCTCCCTTCTGCATGGCACAGCCGCCTGAACTATTGAGATGACACGGAAGGCCTGTCGATCTCGTTATGAAGGTCCAAATTTCGATGTTTGCACGGTATTTTATATTTATCTATTTTACAACACATTTACGTTTTCTTGCAGTATTTAAAGTGAGTTCCGGAACTAGTTGCAACAACAAACCGAATAGTTTGGATTTAAATAACTGAATTATGCGGTAGCCTGTGTATCTGTAGTCCGAGTATCCGGTCATGCGCAGTGTCTTGTATGTGGGACTTGCAATATTCTAGCGTCTCATTTATTTTGAGGAGGGGAACTGTACATCAATTCTAGTCATGCTTGTTTGCAAACACTGACGAAAGATAAATTAACTTTGGTAATTGCGAAGATAAATAGGCTACGTTTCCGATGTGCCTTCGATGCGAAGTATTGTTTATCAACTGCATATATTTGAAAATGAAGAAGCACAGGAAATAAAAAAAAAATCAAATACCGAAACCTAAAACTTGATCTATAGTCGCGACGCTGTTATTTCCGGCGTGACTCCGCCTCTTTATTTACGTCTTAGGAAGTGAAGACTCTATAAAGTCTAGGTACATAGTATCGTTCGCCATTTTTGTTCTTTCGTTCCCGAGCTACCATACGAGGAATCTATTTGCCACACCGTTAAACATTATCATGTCGTAGCTCCTATGATAATAAATCAAACGCACTGTAATTCAGCAAATAATTGAGCGGCAAATAACGTCCTCGTGTGCTTTCTGCGAACGCCAACGAAAGAGCCAAAATGGCGGGCGATTATATTAAGTATTTATCGAGCCTTAAGAAATGAATAACGTCTTCATAAGCGAATCACAAGACGCACACGTTTAAATGTAGCCGGCCTGCAACGCGATTGGCTGCCGGAAATTAGAGCGACGGGACCATAACATTGTAATCTTAAAATTTAATTTAGGACAACACAGAACATGTATTTGGGTTTCTGTGGAAGGAAATCGTATCCGCGTCCTCTTGATTCATGGCGAAAGTGGTGGACCACAAGTCTGCTTCCAGTCCCTGCAGTCCTCAGCCATCTTGAATAATGTTACTGCATATGAAGAACCTGGCCGATGTGTTCGGTGAAGCTAGTACTGTACCTCGGGCTCATACATAAAGATGAGCCACTTCCTGCAAGGATAACTGTACCGTCCATTGGATGTGACCCACGACTCGTAGGGGAGTGATCAACTACACACACTTCTTTGTGTTATTTTATGTCACAATAAGCCTCTGCAACGTTGGTCCTAGGTTGCATGGTTGTCACCCTGAGAGTTGGGTAAATGTTACCACGTTGATGGTCGAATAAAACATCACTGAAAACTGCATAACCACCCCTGCTAGCTCTCGCCTCCCCCCCCTGCGTGCCTCGCCATTGTATTAATAATAATATTGACGATGATGACCAAGTGTTCAGGTCATGTGCTGTAGTCTCATTGGTCAAGAATGCAACATTCTGGAAACAAACATTCTGTTATGACTGTACTGCCAAGACGGCGTTGGAAAACAAAACTGTGGGTTCTGTACGGATGTTACAGATAATACGTTCACAGTAAATAGACAAGATAGTGTACTCATAAGGAGGCTAAACACACACACACACACACACACACACACTACCTCCCCCCCCACCCACGAGCGCGGCTGGGTATAGCCTGGACAAGTATAGGCTATTGTTCTGGTTGAATAATTTCCAGAAATAAGATGTTAACCATTACGCTGTACTTAGTAAGTACTACTTACTCCGATCTCTGAAACACACGCTGGTGCAAACCTTGGAGATATTATTACAGGAAACTCTGCAAACAAAATTTTATGAACCTGTTATCGTCAGCACTTGCAACATGGATCGAATTTCTCTGAATTTTCCTACTCTAAACATCGATTTAAACATTACTTTATTATGATGAATGGTTGTAAATCTGTCTCAAAAACAAAAACTTCAAGGTACGAATTATTATTACTATTATTATTATTATTATTATTATTATTATTATTATTATTATTATTAGTATTTTTATTATTAGTATTTTTAGCTCTTCTTGGGCATACTATAGCTCTTTTACACATGATTTGTACACCAAGAGTTTGCATTGAAATCTGTTTGGATGCATTCTTGCTCACTTTAATTGTATTCGTGGTGATTTTGTAAATAACATTTTCTACGTTAAGTCTCTTTCTGTAAAGAAGTAATGTATGATATATTCTATTAACAGTTAGGCATCTCATTTCAGTTGCCTCTATTTTATAATTGACTTTCTGTAAGTTTTACTAAATAATAGTAGGCATAATAATGACAATAATAATAATAATAATAATAATAATAATAATAATAATAATAATAATAATAATATTGTGAATTTATTTTATATAATCCAATCCAAAATAAGGCTGAAGATGTAAGTCCCTCTGTGGTGGCTGCATGGGCTAGTCTCTAGACGTCTAGACCATCAGTTTGTGACGCAGGCGATCTGGGTTCGAGTTCCGATCAGGCCTGACAATGGCGACAAAGGCAGTTGGAAATTTTCTCTGGGCACTCCCGTTTTCGTAATGCAGACATCTCCATTCCATCATTCAGGGTATGGGCGACGCACACTGAGCGGAAGTGGAGATATTCAGGGAGAAATGTTGAAAACTCCATTTCACAGTTTGGGATCTCACAGAAACAAGTCAATATCTTCCTGCCAACTGCTAAATTATTCGTATTCCCCCTTACTCTTCTCATCAGCGCCAGCTGGTTCCGGGTATACAGCGTGCCTTAGCACATTCGGCTCCTGCAGGTAGATTGATATCCGCTTTCGGGAAACAAGACTGTCCGTGTCGCCAAGGATTAGATATTTTCGCCTGTTAGCATACTTAAAGCAAATCTCAAAACCGTAATCCTCGTTGTTCTATATTATAAACATATCACTGCAGTCAACGGCAAGGGTCGAATCCCAGTTCTTGAAGTAATAAGGTCGCACAGAGCAGTATGGACTACCTTTAACTCGAGACTTCATAGTCTCAACATAAAATATCTCTCATGAGTTTCAGATAATTTACATTGTATTTCCTTAGAGAGAGAGAGAGGGGGGGGGGAGGGAGAGAGGGAGGGAAAGAGAGAATTAATTTTTACTTTGAATTTTTATAAACATCTGGAATGGAAGAAAAGTAATTCGCTTTCGTAAACATTGAGATATGAAAACATTTCATTACTGGTCTTTTCATTTCCTGCCCACGGTGCTGCTCCCACGTGCACCGCTGAAGAGCTTGCGGTGCTGTTTAACCGAATTTTGTTGCCAGCAGTCTTGTGTTTTTCCAGCTACAAATTTCAGTACAATAGCCATGTCTGTGTACAATCTAAGTAGGCTACGCTCTCTTTATAACGGGAAAACCACGGGGAAATCATTCATAAGATGTTTCCATTGCTGGGAAAGTACACAAAGCAACGTTTCGAAGGTTGGAAGTACCTCATTGATGGACGTGAACTAGAGGGTGAAAACGGTCCGTGATGTGAATTCAGTCACTTGTAGCAACTCAAACGAGTGGGATATCTTTCTCATAATTGTTCGACTGAAAACGAATTTCGACTCAACCTTCGACGCAGCACCTCGTTGTGTTCCACTCTTTTCGTCCATATCTGGCTTTCCTCACCTAATAACTCTCCATGCAGTACAGATCTACTTGAAACACATACACCGCTGTGGAGTAACTGTTAGCACGCCTGACCGTGAAACTAGCAGGCCCGGCCTCAAATCCTGGTTGGGACAAGTTACCTGGTTGTGGTTTTTTCCGGGGTTTTCCCTCATCACATTAAGAGCAAATGCTGGTAACTTCCGAGCTGGACCCTGGACTCATTTCGCTGGCTAGATAAGCATAGCAGTTGGTAGGCGTCGTAAAAAAGTAGCTTGCATCCTTTTCAAGTGCTAATTACATTTTAACATTCACATTTTCATAACAGCGCCGAACCATCTTAAAGCCACCGGCTTAGCTCAGTCTGCTAATACGCTTGCATGTTGATCCGGAGTTGCGGTCGGACGCAGGTTCGATTCTCGCTTGGGTTCATTACCTGATTGGGTTTTTCCCCCCGCGAGGTGTAAACACCAAGCAAATGAGATACTAGAACATTGAGTGCTGGGAGGCGTTGGAAATTTGTAAGAGAGAGAATTTGCAGTCGTGGACTATTCAGACTGAGGAAAACAAACAGGCGAAATAATTTTTCCGGCACCAAGCAAGGATTTTGCTTTGTTGAAAGGCTAGCACGTTAAGCAAGTTTTTAAATATTGAAATATTGTAATTATTTAAGACAGAATGAACTATTTTATATTGAAACATCGGAGAAGTACTTTGTGATCTGAATGCATGTATCGGTCCTCTTTGAAATGTTGAACCTGGGGCAATCAAGTGGAAGTGGGGTAACACAGAGTCGTGATTGAATACAGCACGTCCGGTGAAGTTTATCATATGCTCGGATTAATATGGCCATGTACGAATAGGAAAAGTAATGTACACACACCTTGCATCGAGATCAGATGAAGGAGTTTAACTAAAAGGTTACATGGCCTCCACACATTGGCTTGGAACGGAAGACATAATATGCTTACGAAGGACAGCTTACCCGTTACTTACTTACTTACAAATGGCTTTTAAGGAACCCGAAGGTTCATTGCCGCCCTCACATAAGCCCGCCATCGGTCCCTATCCTGTGCAAGATTAAGCCAGTCTCTATCATCATACCCCACCTCCCTCAAATCCATTTTAATATTATCCTCCCATCTACGTCTCGGCCTCCCTAAAGGTCTTTTTCCCTCCGGTCTCCCAACTAACACTCTATATGCATTTCTGGATTCGCCCATACGTGCTACATGCCCTGCCCATCTCAAACGTCTGGATTTCAAGTTCCTAATTATGTCAGGTGAAGAATACAATGCGTGCAGTTCTGTGTTCTGTAACTTTCTCCATTCTCCTGTAACTTCATCCCGCTTAGCCCCAAATATTTTCCTAAGCACCTTATTCTCAAACACCCTTAACCTATGTTCCTCTCTCAGAGTGAGAGTCCAAGTTTCACAGCCATATAGAAGAACCGGTAATATAACTGTTTTATAAATTCTAACTTTCAGATTTTTCGACAGCAGACTGGATGATAAGAGCTTCTCAACCGAATAATAACACGCATTTCCCATATTTATTCTGCGTTTAATTTCCTCCCGAGTGTCATTTATATTTGTTACTGTTGCTCCAAGATATTTGAATTTTTCCACCTCTTCGAAGGATAAATCTCCAATATTTATATTTCCGTTTCGTACAATATTCCCGTCACGAGACATAATCATATACTTTGTCTTTTCGGGATTTACTTCCAAACCGATCGCTTTACTTGCTTCAAGTAAAATTTCCGTGTTTTCCCTAATCGCTTGTGTATTTTCTCCTAACATATTCACGTCATCTGCATAGACAAGAAGCTGATGTAGCCCGTTCAATTCCAAACCCTGCCTGTTATCCTGAACTTTCCTAATGGCATATTCTAAAGCGAAGTTACCCGTTGCGTTTTAAATATGGACAGGGGATCAGGGCAGCCTTCCCAGTCCCATGTTACGCTCTGCTGGCAAGTGTGGAGGCGAACTATTGCACCAGGACGTTTGTTACGGCATAGGAAATGCTTCTGAGCTTTGTTCAAGGCTTGAAGTGTGCGAAGTATCTTTGACCACGGCCAGTGAAACAGAGAATCTTCTGTCAACTATGCGGAGTGGAAGGAAATGTTGTGCATTAATTTAGATCAGATCGTTACAAGCAAATGCTGTGGATACTACCTGTTACACTCTGCATCTACTGAATTGTGCGAGAAAATTAAAGTCAACTGTAGCAACGCGCATGGAGAAATGTGAGTGCGCACGCAGTCCTTCATTCTACTAGTCTGTTTCATTGTGGAGGGTTAGAGATGCTGAAATTCCACTCGTACCTGAGTCACACTGGCTGCGGCGTTGACGGTTTTCCACATCTACGTTACTATACCCCATTTCAGTTTGGTTGATAGGCTTTCCCCTCTACTCACACTCTTTATCATCCGTGAAGGGGAAGATGCTAATGTCTATCTTACTAACATTGGACTAACTGACTTTGAACATAGTGAAAATTCTTACTATTGAAAATGTTTACCGGTAATCTATATTTCGAAAGTCTATACTAAGCGTTTGTATTTCATTTTATTGTTGTTTATATCAACTGGCAGATTAAAAAGCTACTGACAGCAGAAGATAAATGTTTTCTCCACCGCTAGTTGCTACTCTAAGCATACACAACGGCACAGTCGTAATACAAACTAACATCTATTAATTTAATTAATTATTATTAGTTGAAAATATTGTAAGGACGACACTGAAATATACTGATACATGTAATTGTCAGACATCTGTGTGGCTGTATTTTATATCCACTTATGTACTTTATTTAATATTTTATTTTCTTGTGTGTACAACTTGGGGGGGTGCAGGTATAAGAGGTAACAGCTAGCGGTCTGTTACTGACGGGCTCAGGGCAAGCAGAGGGAGAAAGAAATGCCTTCGCATCCTCTCAACTTGTATGAGATGTCGTTTAGAGTTGAAAGAAATTTGCAGTTAATCGAAGCAGCACATTTATGACTGAATTACCACCGGAATATGGCCATAAGTTGCTTATTCTACACTGTCCTATAGAAAGACTAGCATGTTAAACAATTCCTCAATCAAAATGTTAACACGGTGTCGTTTGTAATACCGTCCGCAAACCAACAAAATGTATAATACTTTTCTTCCCTCAGCCTTGTAGCAGGAATGTTTGACTCTGTTAATTAGAGTTGCTGATACTAGTTGTAGTGCCAGAGTGCTCGTTGTGTGCCCTTCCTTATGTCCGTCCTGTTGAATGATAAGCTATAGCCTGTGTTAAGTACAGCATTTCTAAAGATCCATTTCCTGAACAGAGAGATGATTTAACACCTGGACAGGCATTTCCTTTATAGCATGATTTTATTCTCGCTTATACAGCGCACTTCCAATGCTTTTTCGATTATTGCTTTTCGCCTCTTTTTCGATCTCCCTAATCGCCATCTTCGAAATGCCTTCCTTGCATCTTGTCTGCCATTCTTCGATTCAAGTATCTCCTCACGTCGCCTGTCGGTTGTTAATGTTTATCTCGCTATAGCGATTTGGTTTTTGTATTCCATAAAATAGAGAAGAGAAGTTTCAACGTTCAACTTTAGTCTACGAAAGTTTTATGTTTCGTTCCTTTTAAAAATCCTCGTCATTAGTCGGCAAAAATCTAAGATCCGGTTGCAGAAACGCAAATCAAATCAGTCCCTGATCGCCAATCAGTTGATGTCTGATTTATTTGATTGTTTATTGCGTTGCACAAACGTGAATCTCCAATCAACTTGTCTCAGTTTACTAATTGCTGATTTGAGAAAGAAATACATTTGACAACAGCGCTATTTAGCAACCATAGCCAATTTGATGCTCTTTAAAAGTCGCGAAACGAATGCATCAATTGGGCGGTGACTAGGAAAACAAGTGAATGCTCAAGAGAATGTTTCGCTGTTTTGTTGCTTTTTGTAGAAAGGAAACAGGTGGATTCTATTTGCATATAGACTACAATATAGTGAAACAAAAATGAAGCAAACAAAAAAACGTGGGGGGGGGCTTCTGTTGTGGGATTTGCTAGGGGAGTCGACAAGAAATTGGAACATGCATAGGCTCCATAACTTAAAATAATTCCATTTCCCATCTCTCTGTTTACAAATGGAGCTCGTAACCTACTCATTAAAAATATTGTGTTGTCATGTGTAGAACCCTGCCAACGGGCTACAACATTCCAGAATTTCAATGATGGTGTAGACTACATATTGCCTGTATATTCATAGAAAAGAAACCTTTTCTATTTCGATAAAGTTCGGCATCATTTCAACCAGGTGACTGGATGGGGATGTGAGCAGTCTATACAACCAGGCTACTCTTGGAAATCCTGACATGGCTGAAAATTCTCTCTGGATTTCAAATCGTTCCCTGTTTGAAGTTTGGGGATTTATGACACCCTGCCATAACAAAGCAATTTCATACGTAACATTCCTAACTACTCGGCAAATAGTTGATTTGTTGACCCTAACAAGATAACCCAAGACCGCCTGAAAAATTCCAACAGCATACAATCTCAGCATTATTAGAACTTGGTTCATAGGAGAAAGTGGAAGGTTTCGATTTGTCTGTCTGCATATATTTGTTTCAATTTTTGAAAGTAACAAAACACACGAATCCTTACTTAACCTAAATCTTTGTTCAAATTTTCTGTCATTATACATAAAAACAATTATTCATGTCTATCACGGAAATGCCTTCTTCTTAATAATATTTTTTTCATTCTAAAATTTCTTCATCAGAAGAATCCATTATGTCGAAAACAATATTGTTACTATATAATTACAGTAACTGCACTGTAAACAGAACGACATAAATAGCCTACTTGATCGATGATCAGTGACTTAACCAGCAAAAATCTGTTGATCAAATCTGATGGAAGACTGATCTCCGATCAAACACTGATTGTTCTTTATGCAACAGAAATAGAACTGATGGCCAATCAAACCCTTCTTGATTGCCAATCATATTTTGATCGGTGTTTCTGCAACCTGGCCTAATTATGCAAAAAAAAAGTGTTAAAATGGCATGTCTGTGCTACATATTCTATAATATTTTTTATTATTAGATTTTTATTGTAAATGTTTTCTTTTCGTCTTACGTGTGACAGACAAGCCCACAAAACAGTTTCTGTATTAGTTAATTTATTCCTTCTCCATCGTAACCCTGAAACATGCAATATAATTTAAAGCTGTTTCACTTTCAAAATTAAGTCAGTGTAAATTAGCCTACCGCCCGCTGTCATCGCCAAGCCCCACTTACCGTCCTGTTCAGTAGCTTCCTTAGCTGCCATCATCTGACTGCCTTCGACCCCAGTGGCGCTACATAGACCAAGCATAAGCACGATGTCGTCATCACTCACTGGCAAGGTCAGCTTAGCAGCAGTTGTACTGTTTACCTTTTTATGTTGACTGTACCACGAGAATAGTTTGATCGCGTTTTACCAACAGATCGTCGGTAGCAGCAGTGGACAATTTGCTGTGTCTCCTTAGTTTCATATGAAATAATAATTCCTTCGTGCAACATTATTGTTACTTTAAGGGACGAGAAGTCGTGTGCTATAGCATACTGTAGCTTCCAGATTTCTGGTGTCGCGGAAAGCATTTAGCGGCCTTATAGGTGTTCAGTTATTTATTTTGTGGTTGTTGCCGCTGAAAAGATTTGAGTGGAAGACCTGTGTTCTCGTATTTCGTTCGACTGCGTGGTGACAGATGCAGGGTGGACGTTTATCTTCTAGAGATAAAGCGGAATACTAGTCCAGATAAAGAGATTGTGGGATATTACGTCATCTAACATCTGTTTCCGGGATTGCTACACTGTAAGTCCTGCTTGCAGTAACATATTCTTGGAACGGGTAGTAATGCTTATATGATCAGGTAATGTATATACTTCTTATTGCACTGAAGATCTTGGAGGAACATTCAGCGTGAGGCTTATGACGCGGTGCTAAAACCGAATACTAGAAAACTCATGTTCACAAAAATTTGAACTCTTCAGAGGTAGAGAAATCAAACTTCTCCGTTCTATCGCTTTTCTTACGAAGGTGTAATTCATTATCAAATGAAACAACATGGCCATCGGCCATCGCTCGTGTTGCAGTGGCTCGCTCTTGCTGTCTGTTTTGAAGTGAGCGCAGCTCATACGACACGCGGACTGCGGTTTGGGAACCGCCTAGTTGACAGCTATGTTATTGCTGGGTGGAATTCGGTGATACGAGCGCTGGAGATTAGGTTACGCTGCCCACTACGGCGGCGTTCCCAGCATTCCATTGCCAGCTGATACGGCACAGCGGGTCTCTGGACAGACCCCGTCGGCAGTCATGCAATGCCACAGCTGCGTTCTGTTGATTGCACTCAGATCAGGTTTTCGGGAATTGAAGCTCGACGTAAAAGATCTGCTCAACTATTTAACGTAACATTTTGCTACACGTTTAAAACATACCGCAATATGAATTTCATGTTGAAGATATACCGATAAGCTGTCACAATTTGACTATAATTATGTGTGTATATACCGCCTTTGCTTATCATACAATATTGTATGATAAGCAAAGGCGGTATATACACACATAATTATAGTCAAATACCGCAATATGTCGACTGTGTACGGAGCTTCAAGTAAATCCCGAAAAGACGAAATATATGATTATGTCTCGTGACCAGAATATTGTACGAAATGGAACTATAAAAATTGGAGATTTATCCTTCGAAGAGGTGGAAAAATTCAAATACCTTGGAGCAACAGTAACAAATACAAATGACATTCGGGAGGAAATTAAACACAGAATAAATATGGGAAATGCCTGTTATTATTCGGTTGAGAAGCTCTTATCATCCAGTCTGCTGTCCAAAAATCTGAAAGTTAGAATTTATAAAACAGTTATATTACCGGTTCTTCTGTATGGTTGTGAAACTTGGACTCTCACTCTGAGAGAGGAACATAGGTTAAGGGTGTTTGAGAATAAGGTGCTTAGGAAAATATTTGGGGCTAAGCGGGATGAATCTACAGGAGAATGGAGAAAGTTACACAACACAGAACTGCACGCATTCTATTCTTCACCTAACATAATTAGGAACTTAAAATCCAGACGTTTGAGATGGGCAGGGCATGTAGCACGTATGGGCGAATCCAGAAATGCATATAGAGTGTTAGTTGGGAGACCGGAGGGAAAAAGACCTTTAGGGAGGCCGAGACGTAGATGGGAGGATAATATTAAAATGGATTTGAGGGAGGTGAGGTGTGATGATAGAGACTGGATTAATCTTGCACAGGATAGGGACCGATGGCGACCTTATGTGAGGGCGGCAATGAACCTTCGGGTGCCTTGAAGGCCATTTGTAAGTAAGTAAGTACGGAGCTTCAGTCTGATGTTCTGGCAGTTGCCTTGTGGCAGCGACTTGGAGCTCGGGTTGCCACCGATCCTGAGTCTGAAGGTTCCGGGCTCAACTATAACTTGTCTCTCCGGGTAAATTTCAATTGTTTAATGACGTTAAAACCTTGTAGTAATATAGACTACACGCGTTCAATTTCATCCAACGAAATTATTAAAGCTAAGAATTTTTGTCAAGTAAAATAATGCAGATGTATGTATGTATGTATGTATGTATGTATGTATGTATGTATGTATGTATGTATGTATGTATTTACACTGCAAGTGGGCAAGAACCCGGTGACAGTGTCCAAGAAATATAAACAATCTATACTAATAATAAATCTGTAGCCGAAATTTTTCTGGTAATTTTCTATTTTCCAAAAATAATTGGTCCTAACATATACAATTAACCACCCTGAAACCGAAAGTCGCTTTTTCGAAATTTTTGTTTGTATATCTGTCTGTCTGTCTGTCTGTATGTTTGTTACCTTTTCACGCGATAATGGCTGAACGAATTTCGATGAAAATTGGAATATAAATTAAGTTCGTTGTAACTTAGATTTTAGGCTATATGGCATTCAAAATACGTTATTTAAAAGGGGGGTTATAAGGGGGCCTGAATTAAATAAATCGAAATATCTCGCTTATTATTGATTTTTGTGAATAATGTTACATAACAAAAGTTTCTTTAAAAATAATTTCCGATAAGTTTTATTCCTTGAAAGATTTTGATAGGACTGATATTTAATGAGATAAATGAGTTTTAAAATTAAAATAACTGCCATCTAAGGCCGTGTAATGAATTAAAAAACAAATGACTTCGTCTATAAGGGGCCTTGGACAGCAACAATCGAAAGCCATGAAAGATAGCCTACAGATAATGTTTCTGTGTTTGTATGAAGTAATATCAGAAGCTAAATTAACTGATTTGTATAATTAATTATTAATTCATCATTGGAAAGTGTAGTTTCTCTAGATGGACATAATGCTGTAATGTTATTACAGTAACTTGTGAGTGAATCGAGGACAGGTAAGATTAAAATAGCTTCTTATGCACAGAAAACTTGATAGTCTATTCTGTACATTCGTTTCCTGTATTTCCTAAAATAATTTTATGACCAAATGAGTGGTCTTTGGATCAAAATGATCGCATTTTAATTATGCAAATACAATTTAAATTAAGTAACATAATAAACTATTTATCCTTATATCAAACACGAATGTTCCCTGGATCAAATGTCCTATTTTAATTATGTAATTACTTTATATTTATTTCTAACGGGTGCAGCGGAGCGCACGGGTACGGCTAGTACAAAATAAAATGATAAACAATACACAATAAAATCATAAAAAATACACAATAAAATTTACAATACACAATACAATTATATACACAATACAATTTCACACAATAATCACAATTAATAATAAAACAAATAAAATACCTAATTTTACAATACAACCTACATATGTATAGGCCCTTCATAAGTTTCAATAGTCTTTCACTTTACTCTCATCTCACTCACTGTAGTGGCACTATGACGCATTTCACTGACACTTTAGGACACATTTCACTGACATATAGAACACATTTCATTGACGCTCTAGAACACATTTCATTGACGCTATAAATTATCACTGATCGGAACTATTCACTGCACTGTAAAACCATAACTTCACTGACTCACCTCGCTTCACTGATACAACAGTTCAAATAAGACAAATAATTACACCCTTAGGCCTATGCATACTTATAAACAGAACTACATTTAAGCTAAACATTTCTAGTCTAAGACAGTCTTTGTGATGAAATTGCTCTTTTGAATGAAGGATGAAGTTTTGAGCAAATTTGATGATAATTGTTTTAATGATGTCTTTAGATCAAATGTGGGTGGAAATATTTCGAAACTAGAATTTTTCTCAATTGTTCAAATTGCTGTCAAAGACAGCGTCTGTGCCGGTCAGCACCGCTCATGTTGAGCGCGCATTGTCTCTGCACGATAAAGTAAGTGTAAACTTAATTCGAAGATGTTCGCGTAAAGGGAGTTAAGTTCCCCAGGTGAATACACGGGTTAAGTTCTACAAGTGAGTGTGCAAAAATAAAATAATACTGGCATTTGATGTATTTTGTGCAGGAAGTTATTTGCAAAAGGGTCCGAAGTTTAATTTTAATTTATCTCAGAACTCATTTTTATGACTTAACTCTCTTTACCCAAACACCATCGAATTAATATTATATTTGGCTTTGAAACTAACCTAAGGCATTCAGTGCATGTGAAAACTGCTTTTACGGATGGAAAATTTCAGTTCTGTGTCAAATATGTCTCGCAGCTATTTGCACGGGATTGAAACTGACTAATTAATTATATCACAGCAGTGATATTTTGTTTCTTACCTGTTAAAAAATCACCTACGAGACTGTTTTGCGTCGTTTAAGTTCACAATAGCTGGATAAACGTTAAGTCCTGGAAAAGTGTTCATTTTGAAATAGCTTTGCATAATGCAGTGAAACATTACTTTGTGTGGTAGTCACGACAGAAACAACCTACAGCAGAATGATACGCACAAACCTGATCGATTAAACCAAAGGAATATGAAATTAATTTTGATGTAGCTTAAAGATGCAGCTAAAATGGGAAGCATGATTCAGTTACTAATGCTTCTTCCATAGCACTGCAGCACTATCTATGAAAATGAGAGGATCATACGTATAAATATCTATACACCGCACCGCCATTAAATATCTGGAAGAGATCCGCATCACTTGATTAATAGTTACAAAATTAGTTCATTTTAATAACAATATTTTTATCTGACGTAAATTTTGTAGCTTTTAGTAACATTACTCAGAAAATTGTAGAAATGAAGATCTAATTTAAGACATTCTGTACGTCTACTTGTATAACTCCAAAAGGTTCACAAATAATAACGGCATTAATGTGTGTTATTAGTGATATACTCACAGCATGGCATTAACTATAGGTTAATTAGCTCATTTTAATGGTAATGATGTTATCAAACCACCTTAAAGTTTGTAGTTTTTAATAACTGACTACTAAATCCTGCGGGACAAAATTCCGGCACATCCGGCGACGCTGATATAACCTCTGCAGTTGCGAGCGTCGTTAAATAAACCATGCAGGGCAACTCTGCGAACTGCAAAGAGAAATACGATAGTGGAAAATTAGATTTAATAATTTTCAACTTCCCTGATACAGAAAAACGTGTTTTTGAACTCGTTGTTTCTGTACAAGGATTTCCCCAAAAGCATTGGACTGACTTCAGGAATGATTGAATTGGCCGTCATTCAAGTAGCCTACAGTAACATTTTCAAACACTAGTCATTTACAGGTTAGATGGAAGGTGTGTGCACATCGCTTGAGCTAACATGAAGCAAGCAGAGACATTGGACGTACGCAGATATTATGAAGGAGGGGATAAATTTCCATTCTTCTGTCAGGAATCCAACCTGGGTCACATGAATGGTGTTTGTTTTCGTAACTCTAGAGCCAATAGAAACTTTCGCATTACAGTCTTCGCTTTCTTAGTGTCCAATGAATACTTTTTAATCACCCTGTCGGACCCATTGTGAGACCAAACATCTGCTTTCAGTTGGTTTGTAAGAAGTTGAATTATCAGTGCCGTATCATGCCGCTTCTTGTATAAACAGACACTTGGAGGGAAGCAGATGTCTTTTTTTATAACTCCCCCTCCCCCGAACCACAAGTCTGAGGGAGACATGAAGAAGCAATTTTCGTCTTCCTGTGCATTTTGCGTGACGACTGGGAACATGTCCTACATTTGATAACGGTTCAGATACCTACAAGAAGAGGCATATTAAAACAATGTGCGTTTTTGGAAGAGGCTCTTGGGAATTCGAATATGCAGCCATGTTTTATTCATTCCTAACGTATTTCTAAGAAATATGCGGCATGAAGTTACGAGCACGTATAATAATAATAATAATAATAATAATAATAATAATAATAATAATAATGATGATGATGATGATGATGATGATGATGATGATGATGATGATGATGACGATGATAATAATAATAAATTTGTACTCAGAAGCAATTGAGAGGATGGAAAGTCTTAAAAAATACTATAGGTCTAGGTCCTGTTTGTGTAATGAAGCAGAAGTAATTCGAGATCCTTTTTATTGAAGTACTCTTCAGTAATATGTTTTCCGCTGTTCCCTATCCAGTTATTGTTATCAAATTACTTGAAGAGCCCCTATCTTATATTGTAAGAAGAGAAAGGAAGATAATATTCAGGGACATCATTTTATTCTTACTTCAAATGTTATTGTACCTGAGTTTTTGAATGTACTTCACTCCCACCCCTCCTATTAATGAAGTTCAACCGTCCTCCACACAGACCCAAGACCGCATATACAGTCATAGTAGCCTTACGGTCATAGTAAACAGTACGTTCCAAAAATATGTTCGCGTTTTCCAATGACGAAAGAACTTTCCATATTGCATCATTTTCGCACAGGTATTGTCGTCCATTTGCCTACGTCGCATTCCGGTTTCCCCCACCAGCTTCCATTCGCCTCTCTGTAAAGGCTAGTGGCTGGGCTGTCTTAGCTCTTTTCTGAAAACATTAATTTCTGTTAGGAATTGGACGTCTACGTAATATTATACGACTGTTTAAAATAACTTAAATAAAAGGGCCTCGTTAAGTAATTAACTGTCACGTGATTTCCCCTCTTTCTACGATCCTGCCACATAACCACTTGGACGGACAGTAGATAGCATGTCTGGGTAATCTTATCTTTTTGGATTGAGCAGAAGTGAAGATTGAATTTACAGTATGTAAGGTACTCTTTTATAGAGTAGGTACAGAATTATTTCAACATGAGTTACTGGTACGAAGGACGAAACTGGTAATTGGAATTACAAACATTAGAACTGAAGCCTGTATCGAAATGAACGGCCACCATTTTCAAAAATGTGTTTAAATATCCATATTATGATTTTTTTTCAATTTAATTTCATTCTCTATATTGTATGCTAATGTGCTGTAGACGGTATAATATACACTGCATAATGAATACGTCCGCATGGACAGCTCAGTTCGTGAGTAAAAACACTCATTGTTAATACTGTACTGTATTTTGATTAAACAAAAACCTAATGAAAATTATCAAACTCAAAAGGTGATATTTCCTAGTTTACGTAAATGGATGAACTACTTTTCTTCCCTCCTATACCTAGTAAAGTGATTTGTTTGTATATTACGCCAGTATCATCGAACTCCAGTCGTGGAAGGGGGTAGCAACCGTTGATCCAAAGGTATAGCCAGGTTAATATTAGAAATGTTAGTAAAAATAAAATGATGTCCCTGTAGAAGGGAACTTGTTTTCTTATTAGTCTTACGACCAAGGAAGTATATTTGAAGTTCCTGACGAAAATATTTTAAAATTCCCAAAAGTGCAACCACAGTCTAGTATATACAGTCACGAAGGTTGAGTTGTTGAGGGTACTAGGAACAATAGACTGTGCCGGTACTATTTCGGATTGTCTGTAATGAGGCGATAGTAGCGATCCTAGTGGTTAGCAACTATCTATGGATGCATATTTACTACGTATTGAGCTTCGTGACTGTATATACTAGGCCTGTGTTGCAACTCTGCTGGTTTGTTAAATTCCGACTGCGCCATTTACTGTACAAAATATTAGTGTAGTGTTCAGATACACGTGAAAATGATTACACAATCTTTTCGCTGTAAGAAAAATCCTAATATAAACAATAGCACGTGACTGAAGTGAGGCTTCATTGGCCGCTGTTTGGCGCCATAGATTCTCAGTACGTGTTCCCGCCTACTGTTGTACATTCTGTTTCATGTTAAACATTTCCCGTTACTCGTCAAGTAGGCTTAACCTCACTACTATGCATTCGTTTGCTTAGGAGACATATACTTTATAATTACCGCAATTGACTTATGTTTAAGTCTTATGTCTTCACAATGGGCAGTTGATTGTGTTATTTTACGACGCTGTATCAACATCTAGGTTATTTAGCGTCTGAATGATATGAAGGTGATAATGCCCGTGGAATGAAATGCCGAAAGTTACCCAGCATTTGCTCGTATTGGGTTGAGGGAAAACCCCGGAAAAAAACCTCAACCAGGTAACTTGCCCCGACCGGGATTCGAACCCGGGCCACCTGGTTTCGCAGCCAGACGCGTTGACCGTTACTCCACAGGTGTGGACTGGGCAGTTGAGGATGCAGAAGCCATACTTCAGTATCACGTGCTTACGTGAACAACTACGAGCTCAAGTGACACCAGCTTGTTACAAGAACAGACTACCTCGGTATTACTGTTGGTATTCATCCGCGTTCATAGTACATACCATAATATAAAAGTGACTTTTGTTTTACATAGCGTTTTACACACGAGTGAAGTGAAATGTATCATCGTATTTAAGAACTAGAATTCAATTTTTTATTTTCAAATAATACAAGATTGTGGTTTCCAAATACGAACTATATTTTCCTGCGTCATGTGAGTGTTTCGACTGGGAGCCAATCACGGGTATGACAGCAACGTGCTTATGTTTTCATTAGGATTTTTCTTACAGCGAAAACAGTATAGTCTATGCATTTCGAACTGGCGGCTCGAGGTCGAGCAGTGGACTGCATCTGCCACGTGTGCTTACCCCAATCCTCGCCCATTCTGTCAAGTAAAGTCAGGTGGGAGTTACCAGTGCTTCAGTTCAGTGATTCGTACGTGGTTTGTACGCGACCTTGATCCGAAATGCACAGATTATAGTGCATTTTACAACAGTGGAAAATAACAGCTGCATAGTTAAGCCATAGCCTGCACTATCACGGCGTTGAGGACCTCCGAACTGTTCCTCACTGGTTGAACTACGTGGAAGTGTCGATACTTTGGCGAATTGAGTCCGAGGATTCGTCGGAAATTACCTGACATTCGCCTTACCAGGGAGTGGAACCCACGTCCGAGCGCAGCCATTCTTTTAGACAGCGGAGTCCTGGCAAGGAGCAGGTGTGGCTTTGCGTGTTTGAAACGCATTATCTGATGCAAAAATCGCTGCGCAAGTTTATTAAGACAGCTTAAATAGTTGGGAATTAAAGTTTCCTCCATGCCAAGCGCTCGCTAGCTGCACCAACTGTGGTCATACCGATGACGCAGGGAAGAGCCGTGATTTATAAACGTCTGATGCACGCGAAGCAAATTATTAAGTAGTGACCGTGGAGCATTGTAGCAAATAACAGTCTGCTGGACTCTGATCAGTAATTACTATTGCAGTGTAGTAAATTCAAGTCAGTACGGGACCACAGCACAAACCCTTCAATATCTCTGAATTTGTTGAAGGATCTCATTGGCTCCATTCCTCGCTTGCATTTGTCCAGATATCCCTATTGTAATTCCATCAAGCACGTATGTTACAAAGCAACCGAGAACTTAACAAATAAAATTGAACTGACTCGTATGGCTGTTTCAAGAAAACCAATAAGATGCAAATTAGAAATGAAAGAAAAAAACTTGTGAACACATATCAGAACTTCATTATTTGGGAGTTCGGATAACAAACAAGAAAAGCAAAGAAACATCGGTATGTTACAAAGCAACCGAGAACTTAACAAATAAAACTGAACTGACTCGTATGGCTGTTTCAAGAAAACCAATAAGATGCAAATTAGAAATGAAAGAAAAAAACTTGAGAACACACATCAGAACTTCATTATTTGGGAGTTCAGATAACAAACAAGAAAAGCAGCAAGCGTCTTAATTACTATCATTATAGGCTCGATGCATAATGTACTATTGTTCACCAACCAATCAGAGATAAGTCTGTTAAAACACCTTCTGTCCACATTAAAAACACATGAAGGAAATTAATTTGCATTTTGATAATATGTTGTATTCTTGTTTGTTAAAAAACCACCTAAGGGTGAGCACAAGGATCCAGAAAACAAATACATGTATAAGAAGGTTAAAATGAAACAGTGAAAATACTACATTCAATAAATTTCAAAAGAAAATTAAAGTGCAGGTGAAATTACGTTACTTGAAATAGAGATGAAATTGCAAAATTTGAATTGAATCCTTTAGAATTTGTCTAAAGATTTTGTCAATGGGATAAAATGTGAATTCCTTTGATATTAAAAGGTTATAGGTGTATTTGGAGATGGTACCACGAACTCCAAAAAAAAAAAAAAAGTCCGTGTACTGACCAACGATTAGCCGTGATGTTGTACTGCTTGCTACAATAAGGAATGCAAGGTTCATAGATCAGTCTGTTTTCATCAGCATTGTTTTTGATAGCCTGTATTGGGTTTCTGATGTCACGTGACTCGCAGTACAATTATGTAGATTATCTTTAACAAAATTTAGGGTCGACCTGCGACGTCATGAGATCGCAGAATCATTTAGCGTTTGCAGGTTTGTGTCCACTCGATGAAAATTCAACCTATAGCTTGCAGTAGCTGCTTAAGTTAATCTTTGTATTCCACCATTATCGTCGCAAGCTTTATTTCTCCTAGAGGACAGTAGAGTCCTCCCCCTCAAAAATGTACGTATTTAATTTTATACTGTATTATTTGGCACTTGGTTCAGTTTTTCACTTGTTTCCTTGCTTAAGTAAGACATAATTCAGTGCCACGCGATCTGTAACTCTGTTATAGAGGATGGACTGTGAGCCGGAAGTGCCCAGAGATGTTCAGTCTCGCCGCAGCTTATGCTCGGCCTCCTGTAGAAGTGCCGAGATGACGAAAGCGTGAGAATTTCACCTTCCTGCGTCCTATGGCGTTCATCACGTGACATTGGTGTTTTGAATGTCTAGTCCCTAATTTCCATGAGAAGGACCAGTGGATCCGATTGTGATTGAGTTTGGCCAACCCTGGCAGTTTTTGCATTGTAGTACAAACTGCATTGTGCTGACATGTGGAATGCGATGTGACAGGATAAATGAAGCAAATCGTAACACGCGCGTGGGCTATTTTTGGTTTGTGTATGAATGTTTTATTCTGTTGAACTTGTCTGTCTGCCGACTCTGTCACGACACGGCCGGCAATGCAGCAGTCTGCAATCTCACGCCTCAACGAATATCCCGGAGTCGGCAGGCAATCTGCAGGATGGAGGCAGACGCTGCTTACATCAGGCCTGCACCAGGTTTGCGCTCTCCGAGCCAGCTCACAGCTCATGAGCGGAATGTAGATATTAGCTGCGCTCTGTTATAAGGGTGGACTGGAAGAAGGGGTGATCTCGTACAAAATATACATAAAAGGAAGTACTATTACGAGTGTTTATGAAATGAATTCCCGTTCAGTGTTTGCAAAACTATCTTGAACTATTATTAATTAATAAGGAAATATTTATTTTACAGAAGTAATAGAAATTCTATAGCTACTTAAATGTACAATATCATTTCGTTATATTTTTATATTTTTATTTATGAAAACGAGGTTTTATGCTGTAGGCAGCTGAAAGGAACAGTAGCCTACTGATCGTAATGAAACATCAGTTACAGATGTTCGATGTCTGCCTTTATTAAAGTTGATTATAGAAAACAGTTGCTCACAAATATAAATGTTGAGCCAAACATAGCAATCATTTTCACAGCCAGCCTGTGTAGTCGTGGATATTATTGCTAATGTTTAGTCTTGTAAAACTCAACCAGGCTAATAGTATTATTCAAACGATCTTCAGCCCTTAGGTCACATTGAAGATCAATAAGTTCGAGCTGTAAATCGTTAAATGTTAAATGTTATGTTCCGTCTTTTAGATTCCTCCATACTGTACTGTAGCAGTAGGTAAGCAACGTGAAACAGTTACTGAGAATAGGCCTACACACTGCACTCCACTAGATAGCTGAGTGGTCGTTTCCCTTTCCTCTACCTATAGCAAGTCTGTGTCATTCTGACGTATCTTCCTCTTCGTTTCGGCGAGCGGTAAACACAGCTCTCCCGCTCAGAAGGAGCGCGCGCTCGTTGAGCGCTGTTTGTGCAGGCCTGGTTTACATGGTTGGAATTGCACTAAAATTCTTCGGTTCAAACATAGCCGAAGGTTTGAATTGCTGGTTAACATATCTAGGCCTGTAACTCCGGACTTGGGTTTCTATATGGAAGTTGTTCATAATTCTCTCCTCATTCGTTCCTAAAAGTTTGTAACAGTCTATATTTTTATATTTTCCAGTTCATTTGCTGTTCTTAGGTACAGATTAACATGATCTGAGTTACATATTTATTTTGTACAACCGGTCAACATTGTTTGACTGGTCGCCACTCGTCCTCTCAGCAGGGATCTGTCGAGATCCGCTGCTTAGGGCTCGCCCTGGCCATCTCACAGGGCGTCTTTAGGCGCTAGGGGTGGGTGAGGTCAGTTTTCGGCCACGACGCGTTTCGTCTCCGCCCACACGTTTTCGATAGTGCTGAGCTGAGGTCGGTATTGTCAGCCAGCAAACGTTGACGACACTCTCGCTGATCCTGCTGGAAAAGAATAACCCTACTATTAGGATGCATTTGTCTCACTGAAGGGTCCGTGAAGTCTCTGGATATGAAGATACTGGGCACCGCTCAGCCGAACGTTTATCCCAGTGATGTCAAAGCAAGCGCATTTTTCTGACCTTGACGTCGTGCGTGGGCAGCAAGCGCTAAGTATGGAAAGAGGAAGGGTTGTGTATATGAATAAGCAGCCTGTTGGATTAAGAAAACAGTGGTGCACAAACTTCAAACGGAACGTGAAATTTTATGTCGTTATTTTTATATGGTTTCTTTCTGTTTAATATTATCTATATTGTCTGTAAAACAAAAGTACTAACACTGATTTCTTAATATTGCACTTGTGTTTTAAATCTTAATAACATAAGAGAGTTAAGAAGGAATATTCACTTAAATTCCATAGTAGTATAATATTATACTGTATTAAGTAGATGATACACATCATTCATAAAGAAAGTGATATTCCAAAGAAAGAGATTGAGTATGACATGATAAGTTGGAATTTATATTGATGGTATCTTTAGCCTTACAAAAGTAATCAATAAACTAATCAAAACAATATTACAGTACAAAGCAAAGTTACCTAGGTACTGTATCTGTTTTAAGTGTAACTAATATTACATAACAAAACTCTTATTTGTGAGCAACTTCCTATCATCAGAATATTAAATTATTTTCTCTAAATCTGCTGAAGTTATAGAGCTGACATTTTTGCAACACATGGGCACGTATCTTTTGCTTATGATGTAACAGTAGTTGCTTTGTTAATTCATTTCCTTACAAACAGTTTCCATGCGAATATTTTCAAAAATTTCAATGCACTGTCTTCAGTAATACGTATATACGGTATATTAGATTTACGAAAACAATCTGTAAGGCTACTAAATAAATAGGCCTATACCTGAAAATTTCACTTTTTTATACGAAAAGTTGAGAAAATATTTATTTTGAATAAAAAAATCAAACTTGTGAAAAATGAGCATTAAAATTAAAACTTACATTCTTATAATGCAATTATACTTCTCAGGCAAATCTAAAAATTACCATGGATACAGTTTTAATAAGTTCTCTTCCCTTTATCTATTGAATCACTGCTGGCCATCCCTGAATATAGCTCGACCAAGCGGCATATACCACCACTTTCGTCTGTCTCTTTCCTTTCCGCTATAAAGCGCTCATGGGCTCTAAAGCGCGCGCTTGCTCCTGTGGGCATCAATTGACATGCCTGGTCTATCCTATGAAAATATCAGATTCCGCGCGAGGACAGCCATTGAGTTACAAGAAGCTCTGCCAATGCGGACGTTGGTTAAATTCGTGTATTTGGAAGCTTCGTGAGTTATATCATTATCTAAATTAGAAACCGCTAAGGACAGAACAGCGTTAGATTCGTTCCAGAGGGAAAACAATAAGCATAATCATAAAATAGTATGATGCAAGATGTCGGTACCGCATGACTACCCTGAAGAAGTCTTTTAGGTCGATCATTTTTTCTTTTCACGAGTACATGGTCATTAGAAAAGGGCAGCATTGTATACTCTATTTTTTTCATGGAGTGCAGTTTCATAGAAAGGACTTTGCCGACAGACCTTCTACTGCCCCTTACTAATTGGTTGTCATAAATAAATGTCTTCCTTACTGTGACGGAAATCTTGTCTCCTCCTGTCAGTAACCAATCACAACCCTTGTTGAGAAGAATTGACAGGCTCCCGTCAAATCCACGTGGAGGCAGAGTTGCCGCATCTTTTCCGAATTCCAAGAATCCCGTCAGTCTCATTTCGAAGGTCACCAGGATTGTGGCAACTTTGCAATGTTGGGACGAGGGGACAGGATGGAATCGTCAGAGGTGTTTGTGTAGGAAGTCATAAACAAAGCTCGGAAGTTGGGGACTTGTGTCTTTGAACGTGGCTAAGCGACCGGACTTCAATGTCAACAAACTCCCGCTTCCAGCACGGAGGTACTGTCAGGTCTGCTATAAAAGTGGTTCCTGGCTGGAACAACATAATGATAATATTATGATAGGTTGAAACATCTAATTTTATAGCATATATATAAATAAACATGCAAAATACATCAAATTTACAGTTCTGCTCTGTACATTTCATTACAGTGTATGACTACATGCATTCGAAGATTTTCGAACCCATAAATTCTTCGTCTGTTAGTTAAACATGATTTGAAACGAAGGAAACTTATTTCCACGTCACATGAAGTGACGGGAGCAAACTTTAATTTTTTTATTTTATTTATTTTAACTAGCTACCTAGTGAGTACAAATTGCATTTATAAAATAAAAATGTTTCTAGCCACTATCGTAAGAGTCAGGATCGTGTACGGTGTGGTCTTAGTGAATAATATAACATAAAATTTACAAGGACAGTTTACTAAATACAGTAATTAACTTAATTCAAACCAATAAGTACAACACAAGAGCAAGAATAAAGAAGAAAGGGAAAACGAGAGAAAAATACACATTTAATATAAATTGACAATCCGACAGAAGCCAGTGATATTCAATAAAAACATGAATATAGTCGATAGAAATAAAAGGTAAAAAAAGTATATTTGTTACTATTATATATCATGGATAATTTTACAAAATTATTTTTTAAAAGTTTCAATTTTAAAAAATTTCAAATTTGGAAAATGGTTTGAAATTTTATTATAAAGTCTTGGGCCTAAATAAAATACTGAATATTTCACTGTCACTGTTTCCTGTTCGATTTTCAGCAGATCTCGTATCTGAGAAAGATAAGTATATCCTAAATTTTTCTCGCAAATAGTTTTCAATTAGTGTATCACTACTAGGGAAGGTCCCTCTACGACTTGATCCATGGCTATGGACAAATTCTCCATCAATTTAAAGGACTGCAATGTCTTTCAATGAATGCCCGTTTCCAGCTCTAGTTTATGTGTGGTACAACTTACAAGATATAAACTCTGCATTAGAAGAAAATAATGTATCTCCTCAGAATTCCTCCACGAAATTCTGTACCTAAAATTTAAGAAATGCATTTTCAAACTTCCATAACACCCATTCGAATAACACGTATTTTCTAATTCCTCAAACAGACCGTTTACCTGTAATTCTCTTAATGCCATTGGCTTCGACGTGACACAGTTTATTCGTTCGTCTTCTTGCCATTCGATGTGACCACTTTCTTAGTACAAACGACTGTCCCTGAGCACTTGCAGCGTGAGCTTTGTGTACGTTATGCCTGTAACCTTACTCAAGCACACGACACACAAGTCCCCAAGATCCGAGCTTTGGTCATAAATCTGTAAGTGGGTGTTCAAAGAAGCCACCGAACTTCACTCCTTGAAATAAAATAGAGTATACACTTTTGTATTCTCTTCTTGCCTGTTGCGTAGAAAAGAATACGATATGCGCATGCGCACCATTCCGTTGCACTCGCTCCTCGCCCCTCCCTCTCACTTCTCGTCAGCGGTGGACTAGCCTATAGCTAAATGCGCTTTTGTATTTTCATTGACGCAGCAGTGCTGTCGATACGTCATTCTGCTGCACGCCACATTATTCATTCTAACTTGAATGTGCACTGCATTAAAACTTGCGCATGTACGATCTGTCTGCAATGACAATGACATCATTATCGGAAGTTCATTGATTTCTGTTTTGCCACAGTTAAGCGTTTTCATTTTGCTTTGGGAGATGAAAATTCGCTGAATTAGTGCTTTCGATGTCGTGTGAGGTGATTCAGCTTACCCCATCAACATTTTCTTTAATGTAAACTATGCCATATAATCATTGTACACATCTGATTGATATTTTAATTCTAGAAAATTAATAAATAGGCGCAAAACAGAAGGCAGCGGATGGGTCGTTACAAACAGCTTCTTGCTTGATTGGTCAACGATTGACAGTGCAGTGCTGTTATGTGGCTAAGAGGAACACGACAGGCCTCCTCCTGCAGAAGATCGAACTGGACAAATTTGAACCGAATGAGCGATGCTACTCTGTAAGTCAGATCTGGCGTAGCGCTCGGTCATGGGTTCTACCTTCGCTTGAGCTGATTATCTTCCCGAACTGAAGAAGAAAGTGAGGAATTCTCTTTGTCATTTCTTACTTACAAATGGCCTTTAAGGAACCCGAAGGTTCATTGCTGTCCTCACATAAGCCCGCCTTGAGCAAGATTAATCCAGTCCCTAGAGTCATATCCCACCTCCCTCAAATCCATTTTATATTATCCTCCCACCTAAGTTTCGGCCTCCCCAAAGGTCTTTTTCCCTCCCGCCTCCCAACTAACACTTATATGCATTTCTGGATTTACCCTTACGTGCTACATGCCCTGTCCATCTTAAACGTCTGGATTTAATGTTCCTAATTATGTCAGATGAATACAATGCGTGCAGTTTTGCGTTGTGTAACTGTCTCCATTCTCCTGTAACTTCATCCCTCTTAGCCTTAAATATTTTTATGCTCGACCATGCCGAAATGTAGTAATTATACACCTGGTAGCAGTCCTTTAATGCATGTCATTAAAGTACACCTACTCATTAAAGTACATGTGTTCAGCCAATGACAAGTCAGCTTTGTACCGTTATAACATCGCAAGTATCGATTATTCTCGTATATGCAATCGAAAGAGAATTAGCGAAAAGTCACGGAGGCTGGAAATCCAATACTGTCGAGGTTATGTTCTGTTACTGTAATAATTAGTGTTAATTGTAAATAATATTCAAATAAATTCAATTTGTCATCTCGTTTTTCAATGTCGAATTCAATAATCAAGGTTATATCAAGTTTAACGGGATTACATCAAGGTTAATGACATTATTGTTCCTCGGAAAAAATCAATACTTTCGCGTCTGCGCACATGTCACAATTCACGACCTAGAACAAGGTCACTTTCGATCTTGTCAGATACAAATAAAATGTATACATCTGAATAATTTCAAGTTACAAATATGGTCGAGCATAAAAAGTCGTATGAAACTCGCCTATAATGGTAATTATAGCCTCGTTGCATAATGTACTATTCTAAGCACCTTACTCTCGAATATCCTTAGACTCTGTTCCTCTCTCAAAGTGAGAGTCCAAGTTTCACAACCATACAAAGGACCGATAATATAACTGTTTTATAAATTCTTTCAGCTTTTTCGAGAGTAGACTGGATAACAAAAGCTTCTGAAGCGATTAATAGTAGGATTTCGCATATTTATTCTGCGTTTAATTTCCTCCCGAGTATCATTTATATTTGTTGCTGTTGCTCCAAGGTATTTGAATTTTTCCACCTCTTCAAAGGATAAATTTCCACTTTTTATAGTTCCATTTCGTACTATGTTCTATTCACGAGACAATTATATACTTCGTTTTTTTCGAGGTTTACTTCCAAACCTATCTCCTTACTTGCTTCAAGTAAAATTTCCATGTTTTCTCTAATACTGTAGTTTGTAGATTTTCTCCTAAAATATTCACGTTATCCGCATAGACAAGCAGCTGATGTAAGCCGTTCAATTCCAAACCCTCTCTTACAGGTTTCACTGAGACACATTTTAATTAATCGAACTAGTTTCTTGGGAATACACAATTCAATGAGAATCCTATATAAAACTTCTCTCTGAACCGAGTTATATGCCTTTTTGAAGTCTATGAATAATCGTTGTACTGTGCCCTTATGCTCCCATTTTTCTCCAATATCTGTCGAATACAAAAATCTGATCAATAGTCGTTCTGGTAAATGCTTTTTCTCTGTCACCAATTCCATGGACGCAAAATAACCTGACATTTGATGCATCGTCCTTAAAAAAGTAATAGTCCAACTTCAAAGGCGAGTGTAGCTGTCTGCTGAGTAGATCGGTACCGTTCTCGAATCTTCATGCTGTGCCCGTCCTGACGCATGCGCATTCTGTGTAATTGTTTTTATAATTACAGCGACTGTGTAACAAGGTCCGTAATCCATTCGCTGCGGCTTTTAGCTTATTATATTCCACAATACTCAAATGCATAGGGATGTAACAATATGTCACCCTTCGTTGTGCTGTGGCGTTGTAATTAAAATTAATAATCCCCGCGCTGTTGCGTATTACATGAAACTTTAATTGAATGTTATTTTATTTATCATGAAAGTTCGCAGCCCCACTTCAAGCCGCTAGGGCAGGTGTCTTCTGAGACCTTGAGCGCAGGGGTTGTCTTAGCGATAAAATCTCTAATGCGCCTGTCATGGACGCATTCAAAAGGCGAAGAGCCAAATTCAATATTTTCTTACCCTTGCTGCTGGACTCTCCTCCTCCATTGAGCATTCCTGTCTCACAGGTCGTCTGAATCTGGCTAAGTAAACACTCGGAACACAAAAGTTAAATAAATTCTTATCCTCGTACCGAATTTTGAACATTATGATGAAAAAATCACATCCTTATCCTAAGTGTCATTCATAATTATAATTCTTAATTATACTTTTATGTCATCTTACTGGTATTTATAACATAGTTTGTCTGTTACTGGTCTTTGTAATATATTTTGTCTGTTACTGGTGTTTCTAACATAGTTTATCTATTACTGGTGTTTGTAAAATAGTTTGTTTCTTAGGCCTACTGGTGTTTGTAAGGTGAAGCGAAGGCGAAGCTGGAGAAATGCAATGCAATGCAATGCAAACTCAGATGATTGTGCTGAGTTGCAGAACATATTGGCAGCCAGATGCTTTGTGGAGGCTGTTGATAAGAGATGAGTTATCTGCAGGGTGCGAATTAACGGGAAAGATGCGGGGATTTCCCCTGTTAGAAAGTTATCCCTCTCATAAATTCATATTAACATCCCTGCCAGGGATAACTTCTATTTCCCCTCACAAAATGTAATTGTTTTAATTTGAGTATATGTGCTTTATAAAGAAAGCAAAGAAAATAATATCGATGTATTATCATCACAGGCAAGCTGACATCAATCAATAACTTAGGCTGCTCATGGATATAATTATTATTATTATTATTATTATTATTATTATTATTATTATTATTATTATTATGATCAAGATGCAAGACAAGGAACTCAGTGCGACCAAGCGTTGAGCCGTATCGAATGAGGATAATGATAATTTTACGTGTGGTATTCTCTATCTAGGATTCTATCCCCCCCCCCTCATCAGAAATCTTAATTCGCACCCTAGTTATCTGCATCTCCTCTGCACAAACCACATTTCTATTCCAAGTAGGCCTACATAAGATTTCTTGGGCTTGAGAATTTTTTCCCTTTTCCTTCAGTTTGGAGGGTTTTATGGTCCAGCTGAGCACTGCTGCCACTACACGAAACCAGCCACCCCGTCCAATCGGTTTCTTTTCCGTTCCTCAGTGGCGGCACTTGTCTCCGGGCTGTTAATCCAGTTAAGCAGTGGCACACGGGCATTGATTTTGTTATGAAGTGTTCTGCTTCAAGCAAGCAAGTTAAGTTTGCACATTTTTAAACAACAGCTGTTTGAGTATTTTCTGGAAGAAAGTCAAAAGAATTGCGAGAGTCACAGTTGGATACAGAATCCAATTTTTAAATGTTATGTTTTATTTAACGACGCTCGCAACTGCAGAGGTTATATCAGCGTCGCCGGATGTGCCGGAATTTTGTCCCGCAGGAGTTCTTTTACATGCCAGTAAATCTACTGACATGAGCCTGTCGCATTTAAGCACACTGAAATGCCATCGACCTGGCCCGGGATCGAACCCGCAACCTTGGGCATAGAAGGCCAGCGCTATACCAACTTGCCAACCAGGTCGACGAATCCAATTTTAAACTGGATGTATCTGAAATACATGTTAAGGAAATATTAATTGAACTATGTACCTACCGATGGAATGTTGCATGCAAACTCGCATTTATGCAACATTAGTTTTGATTGCGAAAGCGAGAAATTTTCTTTAACTGGAAAATGATATCACTGTGTATTGAATATAGAGTTCAGATTTGAGAAGCTGCTTACTGGAAAACAGATACGGTATCGTATTAAATGTTTTTATTGTATAGGCTAACTTTTGAAGTTTTTTTTTTATATTTTATGCTCAACGTTGTTTATGTTTCTAAACACAAAATGAATAAATGGGCGCTTTCTTTGATATTTTGTAAATCATCTCGCGACCTTTGTTAGCTCTTTGCACGACCCCCCCCCCCAACGGGTAGCAACCCACGCTTTGGGAACAAGTAATACAAGAAAAGCTTAAAGTAGGCCTATAGTCTATAAATTGGACGGCAAAGTTGACAACATTAAAAATAACTGGTTCCAACATAGCCTATATTTAACTAGAGCGGACGGTGCCAGATTAACAAGCAAGTTGATATGCACCATCCCAGTAACTCTGCCTCAACTTTCAGAAACTGTGTGGTGCCCTTCTGTCCCCATTTACCTCGATGAGGAGTCTGATGATAAGGGCAGACCCACCGAGATCGTTTGGGACGGAATACTATGTAGCAAATATTGCGCGAGATCAAACCTGAGTCATCCAAAGGAAACTCTAAAGCTTGAGACAATTCCTGTCTTATTAGCAGGCTTCGAGACTTTGGACCCGATACAATAAGTTTACTGTGCATGCACTATAGGTTGTTGACTCGCTGCAGGTAGATAGAGATGTGTTGAGGTAACAACGTTGCTATTTAGAGTAGAGTACGGTAGTATGGGGAAACACACATATGTACATTCTGAAAGTAAATATAGGCTACTGTACATTACACAATGACAATGTCAAGAGAATGTGAAAAGCATTTATTCTCCTGTCTTTTATAAGCATTTGTGTTTAATTATACACAGTGTTAATGGTGGAAATAAGCATGTAGCAATTTTAATTTCTTCATTTATCCTATTGGTCGTCTTTAGGAAGTGCAGTTACAGTACCGAATTGCAATGTACTACAAGATACATTCTCAGTGTCTCAAACGTAAATCTTTTTCGGTTATCTGCCAAAGTTTGTACTGTACAAAGCTGCGCTCTACGTCGCATGACGTGATAGGAGCAAAACGAAAAAACCTAACATCATTGCAGTCTCTAAGAGACAGTCCTTTATTCTCGGGTGACTCTATGTCCACTAATTTGCTGTTTATGTTACACAATGCTCCATATCCGTTATTTTTACATAAAATTGATTTCCACTTCTGTTTTACACGTTCAGTAACCGGTGTACTTGGTGTCTCATTAATTCTCTGCATCATTTTCTAAATTAATTTGAGGGCTTCCGGCATCTCTTGCTCTGACTTTTCTAACCGTGTAATAGTTTCAGACACAGTTTGTATGAAAACCAAATTATTAGTCAGAACCTTCAAATCCAGAGCGTTTTCCTTTGCGTATTTGTTGGCATTCATTCTACAGTACCCCCACCCACTGTACGCTTTACCACTATACTCAGCACGCCGTTATGCTTATTTCCCACTGAACTGCTCTATCGGGTCCGAAGTCTCGAAGCCTGCTTATTAGTCACTCTCTTTACTTCGTGATGCTTATTTGTGTGAATCGTAATGTTTGGTGTTAGTCCCTCCCTGCGCTTTGGCCTTGATGGGACAATGTACTCAGAGTGAACAGCTAGCTAAAATACTTTTCCACGCTCAAGTAGTTGTGTGAATTAATTATATAAACGGGATGGAACAGATTTCGTGTGCTGCCAATCTGGATTTTAGTTTTTACGAGAGCTAACGGTTTTTAACACTTGGCCTTTGCCTTCAGGAGGAAGAAGTGGCGTGCAACGTGCTACTGTGGGTCAGTGAGGCTTCTGAATTTGGTAGAAATGTAGTGTATAAAATTGTATTTTATATTAAGCCTGAAGCTACTTAATGCTTTGATTACTAACCCGCTCGCGGCAGTTTTGTAAAATATCACGTATCTCGCTTCTGGTCAGTCTAATAAAAAATATTTGAGTGGAACTTACAGTTTCAGTGCACTGGACCAAGGAATTTATGCCTGCTCACCTTGAGGGGTTCTGTAACATCATTGGTCTTGAATTTTTAATTTAAATTATCTGTATTATTTGTGAATATTTCATTTTCGAGTTGCAGAGACCTGCAGGAACATAGCATATAAGGCGAAAGTAACAAGAAAATTAAGGTATGCATCGACATGACAATTTTTCTTCAAAAAATGAAAAATTTGTTTTTGTCTAATATTATAACCTGATTCTTCTAGTTTTTAAACGTATATAACATGTTTAGGTTTTCCCACATTTAATGAACGAAATTTAATATTTTGTTGGATACTCTGAGCTCGGAAACTTCAGAGCGTATTTCAGCAATCATAGAAAGCAACGTTGCCAGACATTTTTCCCAGAATAACACGTGTTTTCCTTCCCGAGATGAATTCTGTTGTGGAAGTGTCAATATGTGCTTGCTGCATGTAAGACGACGCGCGGATTCTGAAAGCTGAACGATGGAACAGAAGCTCTTTGTTAATGCTGCTGTTTATACAGTGCAGATTAAAATATTATGACGATGCGAAGAATTGATTTTGAGCTTTATCAGAACACTCGGTACCTAGAAACTAACTACTTGTCATCGTATTCTTTTGTGCAGAAACTTGTCATGTAAATTACTTAAAGAATTTGGCGCATATAAAAAAAAAACCTACAAGTCAGTTTATCCGCAAAGTACTGATATGGAATCCATACTTTTCAGTTGAAAATGAAATGCGATTATGTGAAGCACAACACGGTGATTCGTCTCTAATGGTTTTCTCCGTGATTTTTTTACATCAATGAATGTCGAATAAACCGCCAGCAGTATCAAATACTACTACTACTACTACTGCTACTACTACTGCTGCTGCTGCTGCTGCTGCTTTTCTTTCAAATAATCTTTTACTAATACATACAGTATGTCAGTATTGGCTGCGCTCCGGCAACTACTTCCTGTTCCACTACATAAAAGTTAGTGGGCCGTCAGTTTCTACAATCTATTATCAACATTGATTACTTAAATTTGACTACACTTTTTTTTAAACACTAGCGTGCAATGTGAGATTTATAACATCAATATTCATTTTAACAGTATTTGGTTTATATGATAAGTAGGGCTAGGATTTTTATGACCTATAAATCATGAAAAAAGTCCTAAAAACAATGCATTTATGACCTAAAAATCTTTCAAAAATGCCCTTATAAATGCTCTAAAAATTCATCTTACATAATTGGCTTAGTAGGAAAAGAGGTTTTGTACTACTTAATATTTAGACTAGTAATTAAGTTAAATTCTAGTACCAACATTTCAGTTTATTTAATATCACATAATTTTTTCTAAGTGGTACACTTTAATTAATTATTTTACCTGATGTAGTTTCCATGTAGCCCACCACAAGGCCACTCTTATCCGGAATAATAGGTATAGAGGAGTCTATGTTGAACGGTGGTTGGCAATATCTGTGTAGAAAAACGATTAAAATATCATACAAAATAACGGGTATTAGCCACCGGCGTAGCTTGCTTGGTTAAGGTGCTTGCCTGGCGATCCGCAGTTGCGCTCAGGTGCAGGTTCGATTCCCGCTTGGGCTCATTATCTGGTTGGTTTTTTTTCCGAGTTTTTTCCCCAACCGTAAGACAAATGTCAGGTAATCTATGGCGAATCCTGGACCTCATCTCGCCAAATATATCGCTATTACCAATGCCATCGACGCTAAATAACCTCGTAGTTGATACAACGTCGTTAAATAATCAAGTAAAAATAATGGGGATTTATGGCCAAAATTAAATGAAAATGCCTCAAAATGTCCGAAAAAAAAAAACAAAAGATGCTCTTATGAGTTGAAACAGGCAAAAAATGCAAAAAAAAAAAAATGCCCTAACAAATGTGTCTTAAAACACTTAGTTTATCACATAACATATAAATACTAAAGCAGCTATGTTTCTGGCTTACTAGAAAAAAGATGCAATTTCATCAAAATCCTAGCCCTAGTGATAAGCTACTGAGTTCTAGTTATTCAGTTGTGGCGCAGAAGATAGGCCTAGTGTAAGTAATGAAAATGGTACCCAAATACTAAAGAATCATTAAATGTTGTTCAACAAATCTCAGCTTACTCACATTAAGAATAATAAGGAAAAGTCTGTCCTGTATTGGTAAGAGAATACGCAAAAACTTTAGGTGATAGTATAACTGTGAAATAGTTTAAGAAAAAAATGAATAACATGAAAATGATGTTAAAAAAATAGTTGCAGAAAAGCTACCGGAAAGGAAAGGATACAGTTTAAACATTTTGAAGAAATTCTACAGGATAAGTTGACTTCAGATGAAAATTCAGTCTTCAGTAACTTAAGGTTGCAAGGGCATTGCGTTGTTTGGCGTACTCGTGTCCAACTGTCGATGGATGTACTCGTCCAGGCTCAGTGGGCTTCACTGTTTTAACACGAGCGCACTCCAGTAGCACAAGCCATCAGGAAAGTTGTAATGATGTCCCCAACTACCGGTACGAGCATTGATGTCATTGCTTGTGAGAAATTTTAGCCACAGATTAGCCTTCTCTACCGATTTGGGAAGAATAAAGCTTAATTTGTGGTATTGAACACCAATATGTTTAGTCTAGCAATACTAATTCGATATAAATATAACAAAAGTGTCCATCTTCTGTTTGTTGGTCAAGGTAAGCAAAATGGAAATAACTCTACATTTTCTTCTCCAGACTTGACTCGTTCTCTGCACACTTTATGCCTTCTTGGTCTCACAGTAAGTACAATGCTTACATTGCACTGCTCACTAATAAGCATACTTAGATGTTTTATCAACAGTAATCTCACTAGACGTTTTGATTTATCTAGAGAAAATCAAAACTCGAGTGGGATTTAATTGACTATTACACGATTAGAAGAAAGTATATAAAGATTAGAAGTAACGAAGTACTCCAATACAATAAAATTACTAATTGACTTACGAAAATACAACTGTCTTCAAATGTATTATTGTACCATCTCAACATTACAAATATTACGCTAGATGCATGCTAGATGGCAGTAGTGAGTAATGCCTTCTCGTCGAGAAGTTCTCGATCTATTATACACGATGGCAATGTTACTAGTCAAGAAGGCTTTGTTGATTCAGTTTCATTTTTATTAAATGCAACATTCCACTTCAATTATCCGAATCCCAGTAATCAACGTCACTTGGCAGATGATTTTCAATAAATCTTAATATTAAACAATCTCTGATACGTGACTATCCATAATATCATATAGCAGAAGCTATAACATAACCTAACTAATATACTGTACACAAGTGTTAGAAAAGTTTTAATTAACGACGATGACATAAAAAATAAACATGAATAATTTTAAAAAGAATAATTATTGAATGTACAATTTTCAAATTTGAATGTGGTTGGTGATTAAATTGATGTTATATTGGACGTGTGCGTAATAGAAGTGGAACTCGTTGATTTAGACCTACATGGTGTATTCAACTTATTCAGAATTTCCAAATGAATAATTTTAAAAGGAATAATTATTGAATGTACAATTTTCAAATTTGAATGTGGTTGGTGGTTCAATTGATGTTATATTGGACGTGTGCGTAATAGAAGTAGAACTCGTTGATTTAGGCCTACATGGTGTATTCAACTTATTTAGGATTTCCGAATGGTGCTCTTCATTTATTTGTAAATCGGATTTCAAAAGATGCATAGGTATGATCAGTGATTTTTATTAATTCTTGTTCTTGAATGCCAATGCGAGTCATTTGAAACTGCTGTGCATCGATTGGAGTGGTTTGTAATTTTATATATATATATATATATATATATATATATATATATATATATATATATATATATTTTTTTTTTTTGACGTCCAGACCAGCGCAGTTTCAAATGTTGGCAAACAAAGAAACAAATGCTAGGGACGATAAAATTGTGTGATAAGCAGCCATGATTGGTTGAAATAAGTCCTTTCGTACCGTTTTATTGGTCAAAAGTAGTATGACGTAGTAAGAGTGTAATAGTCACTAGAATGCAAGTCTTTACTTAAAACTAGCAGTACGAGCATTCACTCCATCCATTGTATAGTCGTAGCCTTGTGCATTTTTCTACTATTTCTACTATTGTGAACAAGTAGACATCGGTACAGTTGCCAGGTAGTGTTTGCCCCTTGTTGTAGAGTGCGTGAGTCTCTTTGTTGCTTCGCGGCCGGGCTAGCGGGGGGGGGGGGGAGACCCGTAGCTTCATCGCAGTGCTCCTGGGTGATCAGGTTTTCCTTCTGCCCAGCTGACGATTTATGTAAGAAGATCCAGGTCCGCCATTGGTTGGACGGATCCTTTCTTCACAGATAATGTTTGAAGATGTCTTTGTGCTGAACTTAGTCTTTCTTTCTCGTTCCGTTGATGTCTACTGTATAGGTTGCCCAATAGTGCACTGTATGCCGTATTTCATTTCATTCAAGTTTTGTTTTTATTGGTAAGTTATTTACAGTGATTTAGTTGGAAAAATTATTTACAGAAACTCACCTTACAAATTTTGCAATTACCAAAAGCATTCGCACTGGGTGTGAAGTTAGGCATCTTCATATTTTCATTTGTCGCAGCGGCAGTAATGGCGCTAGAGATTTTGGTTTATCTTGAGAAAATCAAAACTCGAGTGGGATTTAATTGACTATTACACGATTAGAATAAAGTATGTAAAGATTAGAAGTAACAAAGTACTCCAATACAATAAAATATTAATTGGCTTACGAAAATACAACTGTCTTCAAATGTATTATTGTACCATCTCAACATTACGCTAGATGGGAGTAGTGTTGTATGATTATGTTTTCTTGTTATCAGTTGTGCCAACTATGGAATCTTCATTGAACTCTATGGACGGTTACTAGTCAAGAAGGCTTTGTTGATTCAGTTTCATTTTTATTAAAACATATGCATTCCACTTCAATCATCCGGATTCCAGTACTCAACGTCACTTGACAGATGATTTTCAATAAATCTTAGTATTAAACAATCTCTGATAGTGACTATCCATAATATCATATAGCAGAAGCTATAACATAACCTAAATAATATAAACAAGTGTTAGAAAAGTTTTAATTAGGGATGATGAATTAAACAAGAAACGTTTTAATTAACGATGATGAAATAAAAAATAAACATGAATACATTTTAAAAGAAACAATTATTGAAAGTACAATTTTCAAATTTGAATGTTTTAGTGGTTGGTGGTTCAGTTGATGTTATATTGGACGTGTGCGTAAAAGAAGTGAACTCGTTGATGTACATGGTGTATCCCTCAACTTATTCAGGATTTCCGAATGGTGCTCTTCATATATGACCAGTGATCTTTATTAATTCTTGTTCTTGAATGCCAATGCGAGTCATATTTGAAAGTGCTGTGCATCGACTGGAGTGGTTTGTAAATTTCTGTTTTTTGACGTCCAGACCAGTGCAGTTTGAAATGTTGGCAAACAAAGAAACAAATGCTAGGGTAGTGATAAAAATAAACAAATGCTAGGGACGCGATAAAATTAAACAAATGCTAGGGACGCAATAAAATTGTGCGATAAGCAGCCATGATTGGTTGAAAGACGTCCTTTTGTACCGTTTTATTGGTCAAAAGTAGTGTGACGTTGTAAAAGTGTAATAGTCAACAGTAATCGCGCTAGAGATTTTGGTTTATCTTGAGAAAATCAAAACTCGAGTGAGATTTAATTGACTATTACACGATTAGAAGAAAGTATGTAAAGATTAGAAGAAATAAAGTACTCTAATACAATAAAATATTAATTGACTTATTGAAATACTAAACTGTCTTGAAAATGTATTATTGTGTCATCATCATCATCATCATCATATAGTACCTTTCTGTTTGTTCGACGTCATCATGAGGAATTTAACGACACAATAAGAACTCGAAACAAAGGACTCGAATGCAGTCTCCGCATGAAGGGGATCTTCGTCTCCAGCTTCCTTCTCGGAATCGAACCGCTTACTCTATCAATTTAAGGTTAAATGATTCATCACATTCGTAATCGATAAAATAATACAAGTGCACTGCGTGTTACGGCATGAGAACAGCTGATGCATCCTGTGTCTGTGAAACTTAACATCTGAACATCTAAGCGGAAATTGATGGTTCTGTAGATCAGTTTATGAACACACTTAAGTATG
Organism: Periplaneta americana; assembly: GCF_040183065.1. Classification (NCBI taxonomy): domain Eukaryota; kingdom Metazoa; phylum Arthropoda; class Insecta; order Blattodea; family Blattidae; genus Periplaneta; species Periplaneta americana. Next base: position 178,165,912 of record NC_091127.1, read on the forward strand.
AATGTTGTTATTATTTGTGTGTATATGTTATTTAATTAAAATAATAAGTAAACCTTTTATGAGAGTAAAGGCCCATTCACAATGAAAATTAAACATAACCGTAACATAAACACAGAAGTTTGCGCCCAGGCTATCAAATGGGATCATTCACAATGATTCACATAAGCACTGACATAAACATTACCGTAAGACGTTAACATGAAAGTTTGCAAACTCCAAACTTTCATGCTTATGCTTACGTGATTTGCAAACAGAACACAATCGTGGAGCGCTGAAGTATACGACAGAATATGAGGAAATGGCGTCGTTGTTATGTTTCCATGGTTACCAAGTATGTTTGCGGTTATGTTTATGTTGCCATCGTGAATGATGGTATGACTTCTTGATTTTACTGTAACGTTAAGTTAACGCTTACGTTATGTTTAATTTTCATTGTGAATGATCCTTAAGTGTAAGTAAAACATTACTTCTTCTGATTAAATTTCCACTTACCTATTATTTTTCTTACTTAAATAACATCATAAAGGACTCAAAATCGTCATCAGGGTCGTATCTCAAAGCAAATATGGTGGATAGGCTATTTTGTTGTATGTGGCTTAAGTTGCATATCTCGTAGATAACGGGCCAGTATCCAATCAATCTCATTGAAACGTTTAGCGCTACTGGATAGTCTTGCTACCGGAAACTTCTACCTCAGCTTCACTTCCTGGTTTGACAGCCGTCTGCACCTTCCTGTCGATCCCATGATATGACAAATGTCTCAATTTCGGTGGAGAATATGCTTAGAAATATCTCAACAATTGCTATAAATTTTTCCAATGAAATTGTGTTTTCTTTCTGGTAAGGGCCCCTAGCGAACTTATTTTTACGACCCTCGTAACTGCGGTCAAGCGGCCCAAATTTGTATAAGCACTTCTTCTGACATTATTAACATTGTGAATAAAATAGTAATACACGTTACAAGAGCGGTATGTTGACGTTTCCATGGTCGAGGAAAAGATTGAAAAAGCGAAACGTAGTTGAGCTTTTTTAATTTCCGAGAACATGAAAACAAACATACCGCTCGTGTATCGTACATTTTTTTGTGCGAAGATCGTTTATTACATACCTGAAAGACGAATTTCTAATTAGTTGCAATGAAATCTCCATGTTGGTTTCTGTTTAATGACGGCAACTTCGGAAAACCAAAATATCTTTCTTCAACATTGTTGCTATAAAATGTTTTCTGTGTTTACTATACTCCAGCAGGCCGTGATATACGTCTGTCTTTTTTTCCCCCCCGTCTATAAATGCGAACTTAAGTATGTAATGATTTATTTTTCATTTTAATATTTTAACAATATTATTTATATAACATATTGCAGTAATAACATCGGCAACTGGAATCTAGTTGATTTTTTCACGGCTTCCTTAATGTTACTTGTATGAGGAATGCAATAAGTTTCGTGGAGTAGTAGAGTTTACTTAATTTTTGCAAATATTTAAAAACAATAATTAACATTGCAATTTAGGTGAAATTGCAGTGGTAAGTTTCCAATTTATAATTATTACTATGTTAAACATCTCTAAAAATAATATGTTAAAAGCCTAAAGCAGTAAAATGAATGTCGCGCTTAAGCGGTAAGAAGAGGGAAATTGTTGTGTGTGTTACGTTGGGAATACTGAATGTGGTATTTCACACTTACCGCGTATTGGTTCTGTGCGGAAAACAAGCAAATACGCACGATCTCGCACAAAAGATTTTATCTGCCCCCGCTTGAAAGAAGACGCCTGTATGCCCCGTGGTATTTTCTGAACTTCGAACGCACTGTAGGCAATACTACAGGACATTAAACTTCGGAAACAAAGAAGTAATTTATCATTTCTGGAAGCAAATGTTGCTAGAAGCATGGCCCGCAGGCAGTGTGGCCCGCGCGGAACTTTCGTGTTGTTAGTTGCAGTTTATACACGCATTGAAGCAGCAGCTGATTTGCATGGACTCTATGACCATGACGTTTTCCTCCCCCTCTTTCTTTGTCAGTGTTTTGGGATGTAATATGTAAGTGGAAAACATTCACTTTCCGCTGTGATGGAGTTTGTAGATGTCTGATGAACGTTAACAGCCCGGCCTGCGACATTTTGTGTAATCTGAACACAGTTCATGGACTGAAGAAACTCCAGACATCTTCAGTAACTACGGTTGTGATACCGTAGATAGTTCTTAGTAGTGCAAACACCAAACTATAGCGGTAGTATTTTAATAATAAAATTATAATCAGAATAAGAAAGAAAATGTGAAATCGTGGAACATATTGTTGTCGCCGTAGAGCACGTTCACAGCAATTGTGTTCTAGAAGCACAGTCTACTATATACAGTCACGAAGCTTGGGATGATTTTTTGCCAACCAGTTGCATTTCTCGCGATAGTTGCTAGCCGCTTGGAGCGCTGTGAGTACTAGGAACAATAGACTGTGCCACAGCCATCGTGATCTAATACAGGCCGTAAGGCAGACCATGTGACTCGCTTAACCCGATCACGAAGGGCGGCGTTTCAACCATATAAATTAGTTGGAATGCATAAAGAGTAACATATGTTTCTCTAAAATGTAGTGATTGCATTAATAAAATTTAAAACAATGATTATGGGACACTTCAGACATAATTCCTTGCGAGTTAAGGTGTAATATTATTTTTGGTGTGAAAATTACGTTGTTCATATGTGTAATACCTGCCTTTATTTCGATTAAATATTGCGAAATTCTTGTATATTCATTTATGCACGATTCAATAATTTTCAGTTGCATCACACGAATATTTAGATATGTTGAAATTATAGGTTATGTTTACTGTATTTAACTTATAGTATTGCTAAATTCGCAATCATACATTATAATTAAGCATAATGTCATGTATGATACCCCGGACATTCAATTTGTCTGTATTTTAATATTACAGTTGAGTACTGAATTATTGTATTTATCTACTACTTAAGAGACGAAGTAACACAATTGTACGTACACTAATTTCATAGGAGTGGTATGGTAAATGTTTTGTCTAAAATTAAGGAAGGTAGATGTGCTAAATTGAAATCACAATATAAATTCTTTTTTTATTAAACCTCAAAATAGCTTCCACTCTAAACTTAAAATGTTGACGCGAACAGATTATGTTAACATGTAAAATTCTCTTCACATTAAAATAACACAGTTTTGTAATTATTTCTGCAACATATTATGCAACATGAAGTAAACGGAACTTATGGACATATTACACTAAATAAAGCTTAGCAATGATAAGCAATAAAGTTATAATATAATATTTCACTGAGCCCCATACACTGAAATAGAAAACCAGAACAAACATTACGGCCTGGTCTAGATCGAAAAGGCATTGACTGTGCCGTATTTCGCATTTTTATGAGAAGCTATGTAAACTGTGAAATGTTCGTTATCGGCTGTAATAATTGTAAATGGCTAAAATACAATAATTTGAATAATAATACGGGACAAGGAGACGTTTGTAGTTCTATAAATTGTAAGAAAAATAGGTTAGAGAGTTATCCTTATTTCGAAAGATCCAGGAAGGTGAGTTTATAGAATATAATATATATTTTATGAATATGATATATAAACCTTATGTATTTCATATTTCAATAGTGGAAGGAAGGTGTTAATTTTTTCAAAAGAACACGATATCGAAACTACAATACATTTTATCGTCTGCTAGGGAAAGGTTCTGTGATGACGCGATAGTATCGATCCTGGTGGTGAGCAACTATCTGTGTTTGCATATTTAGTAAGTATTGAGCTTCGTGACTGTATATATTAGACTGTGCAAGAAGGCTGTAAACAACAGAAATGTGTATTTCTTGGAATTGAGCTAAGCTGAAATGCGTGTTGTACGAATTATAATTGAATCTCTTGGTCCGATATCAAGAACCCTGCAACAAAACCTGTGAAAAAGCCTGAATGAGTAAAATTTTGGCAATTATAAAATTGCAATGACATTGAGTGCTGCATTCACCTCAAGTCTGATTATGACTAGTCAGCGCTGTGGGCAACTCTACCCTATTATCTTCTGGCTTAGTGATGTCTTATTGGTGTCTCTTACGAAGTTTCAACCATCTTCGGACTGCAACTAAACATACATACAAACAAACAGTAACACTGTAAAGTTTTGCAGAACGAATCATCATTGTGATCTGCTCCGGAAGAAACTGGGTGCAGCAAAACAAAGGAAATGTCAGACGATGACGACGTTTTCGTAATGGGAAGATGTAATTTTACTTGAAAGGTTATGAGTGTTATGAGTTATGGAAAATTGTCGAAATTTTGCTTCCCCCCCCCCCCTAGATATCTAGCTTTCTCTCTCTTTCTTCATAAAATTGAAACGAATTCTGTACACATTTACATATTCATTCATTCATTTATAATGTTCTCTCCAAGGGCACGTCTTTCACTGCAAATCCAGCTTTCTCCAATGTTTTCTATTTTCTGCCTTCCTCTTAGTCTCCGCATATGATCCATATATCTTAATGTCGTCTATCATCTGATATCTTTTTCTGCCCCGAGCTTTTCTCCCGTTCGCCATTCCTTCCAGTGCGTCCTTCAGTAGGCAGTTTCTTCTCAGCCAGTGAGCCAACCAATTCCTTTTTCTCTTCCTGATTAGTTTCAGCATCATTCTTTCTTCACTCAACACAGCTTCATTTCTTACATATTCATTAGGGGAGAGTAGGGTAGTATCGGACATCGGGTAATATCGGACAGTGCGTTTCTTTCATCTACCAGAGGTGGTAGTACCTGAATGACGTGGTCATGTAACTGTATGCGACATCACACAAACGTAACCATGTCATTCAGGTACTATCATCTTGTTGTAGATGAAAGAAACTCACTGTCCGATATTACCCGATGTCCGATACTACCGAACTCTCCCCTATAACAATGTTTTTGTATGAATACATAAATAACATTGTTTGTTCTTTCACGTGACATTAAATCTAATATCCTATCGAGGCATAATTCTGTAATAGGCTTTTTAGACCTGATGCAATTCTTTAGATGCACACATAGTTGGACTCTCGTGGTCTGTGGGCAGTGCAACGCTGGACCTTCGCCTACCATAGTTAGATTTGACGCTGACGACGTACGAAATGCGAACCGACGGCCGTGGGTTTATAAAATGGATCTGCTGAACTTTATTTGGAGGTGGAATCCGGCCTGCAGGTCGTAGTAATATGGCCGTCTGTCACGCTGACTTCTCTGTTGTGGGGGTGGGGTGGAGGAATTACTTTTAAAATCAGAGCGGCTGGACTGACCCCGCGTTTTATCTTCATTTCTACTTGCGTGTGTTGTGAAGCGAACCAACACAAGTTGACATTTTGTAGCTAGAGAATGGAAATACGCGAATTAGACATGAAGTGACAGTTCTGTGTGCTCGTAAATATGCAAAGGTAAAATTCCTCCTTGCCCTCTGTTTCAGCAGATTCCAGCGTCGTTGTATATTTAGGCGTACGGTATTATTATTATTATTATTATTATTATTATTATTATTATTATTATTATTATTATTATTATTATTATATTTTAAAATGAATATTTAGAAAATTACACTCAAGTTAGAGTAAACGAGGTAGGCTACCTATGTCATCAGTCAATATAGGATACATCTCTCGAGGAATGGCAGACCAACATTTGCTTTGTACATACAAATAATTTCTTAATGACAATTTCAACAGCTGGTACATTTATGTTAAATTCCCTTTTCATTGGAGAAGATAAGTCCAGTGGCGGCTGATTGACTGAGGCAAGTGAGGCCGGGCCTCAGTCACTTGGCTTAACTGAAATCACATTTTGTTTTTTCATATAATGTATTAGTTATTTGAAAGAAAGCATATATCGCTGTAGAAGCATTTGAAAACTTTGATGTATATAAACCTGTTTTTCAGTAAAATTTGTTCCTGAGGCCGGGATCGCTCGTGCCGGGTCTGGCTTGTGATATATATAGACCTGTTTTGCAGTAAAATTTGTTCCTGAGGCCAGAATCGTTCGTGCCGAGTCTCGCTTAATGCATTTCATGTTCTTTCGCGGGCTTTGAGCTTGCGCTTAAAACGTTGTAGCTGAGGCACAATTCGGCTGGCCTGGTCAGAATTCACTCCTCCAATCCATGGGCCGGCCTCAAGGGTAGAGTAGAATGGGATGGGAATAGCAATGGTGACTTGTCTTCCTAAATAGGCCATAAATAACAAAATTCCAGCTCTTTGGCAGGCAGAGACCCACACCATTCTCTCCCCTTATGTCTCAGTTTATGACATATAAGCGAGGGTGTAGTACAGTAGTGAATGTGGGCCAATGTTGTTATGTATTTCGGGAAAATATAAACAGAAACAAATGAGAGAAGTAATGCTGGTGCAGTTAATTCATTGTTAGAGTGTCCTTTTTTGAGAAGAAATAATACTGAAAGAAAGGAAGTTTTAAATAAAGAGAGAGACTACCGAGATACCTACGACATCGCTGATAATTTTTCTGACACATAATCTTAAAACGCAAGTTTCTATTGCATCCTGGTATGGGCAACATAAATGGTTATGTGGTAATGTGATCCAAAATAAACTTCTGTTGCTGTCAAAGAAAAAAAAATAAAAAGAAAAGAAAGAAAGGGGAATTTCAACACATAATGTGGGATGCTTCATCACACTGAAACAATCCCTGAAACTCACAGCATAACAGCTTATTTGGTGAGTGAAATTATTATTTTTCATTGATAATACTAATTATAATAATAATAATACTAATAATAATACAGTAATAATGATATTAGTAATATAATAACAATAATAATTAATATCATAAACAAACATTTCCTATCGGAGGCAATTAAACTAGTTGCATCTGGCCTCACCGAGGATTTCGATCACCGGCCGCTACTGGATAAGTCTCTAAATTTGTTTTTTTTTTTCTATGAAAAAGATACAAGAATTATTTATAAACCAATTTGTTCATTATGCAGTATAATTATGTGATTTTCCGTGAAATCAAAATCAACTATTCCGTAGGTATAATTTACATGCTGCAGATTTTCTGTGGTTCTTCACTTTGTTTGGAATAAATCTAGTATGTCGATCGAGATGCAATGTTACACAATGCGTGTGAGGGGGGGGGGAAATATTTTAAGCAGTTGTAGAATCTACTTAAACGCGAACAAATGGAGACCAAAATGTGAAATGAACCTAATTTCTCATTTCACTAATTTTTACACTTCAGCGCTGCCGATTCAAAGAAAGATCATGAATATTATTAATTATTATTTATTACTTGTAGTCTTCTTCTTTAGTAAATTATAACCCTCGCGATCTATTAAATCTGGTCTCGCAGAGAAAGGCATCGGGGCCGATTTTAAATGTAATTTTGTATTAATTTTTAATAGCAGCCCATGAACTTCTAGTGGAAATATTTTATGTGAATCATTGTAGCAACATGAATTCGTCTCGCTGTGCAGGCATTACGTGTTTAAAATCAAATTAATTGCACAATCACCAACACGTCATGGTTTTTGTGTAATGTCTGTCCATATTTTTAACTTAACCAAAAAGATCATTACTCAATAATACAATTTATAGCAGTTTAACGTACAACATTTGTAAAATTAGGCCTAAACAAAATCTATAAAAGCAGTTGTATACGTGAATTTGATGAATTTAAATTGTAGGGGCACATAATTTGATCGTATGACAGGCCAAAACGAGACAGAGAACACATGACGAAATCATAATTAATTATTGATAAAAGTTTAGATATTTTACAATTAGGGCTAATTTAACTGTGTAAAGTGTTTTTAGGTATTTCATACTACATAGGCTGATAAGAATTTTGTGCGAGATCGTGCGTATTTGCTTGGTTTCCGCACAAAACCAATCCGCGGAAAGTCTAAAATTCCACATTCAGTATTCCCAACCTAACACACATAACAATTTCCTTCTTCTTACCACTTAAGTGACATATTGATTTTACTGCTTTAGGCTTTTAACATATTATTTTTAGAGACGTTCAATATAATAATAATTATAAATTGGAAACTTATCAATGCAATTTCACCTAAATTGCACTGTTAATTATTGTTTTTAAATATTTGCAAAAATTAAGTGAACTCTACAACTCCACTAAAGTTACTGCATTCGTGATGCAAGTAACATTAAGGAAGCCGTGAAAAAATCAACAAGATTCCATAGACTGGGGGGGGAAAAAAGACAGACGTATATCACGGCCTTCTGGAGTATACTGTAGTAAACACAGAAAACATTTTAAAGCAACAATGTTGAAGATAGATATTTTTGTTTTGCAAATTTGCCGTCATTGAACAGAAACCAAGATGGAGATTTCATTGAAACTAATTAGAAATTCCTCTTTCAGTTATGTAATAAACGATCCTCGCACAAAGTAATGTACGATACACGAGCGGTATGTTTTCTTTCAATTCTCGGAAATTAAAAAAGCTCAACTACGTTTCGCTTTTTCAGTCTTTTCCTCGAATATGAAAACTTCAACATACCGCTCTTGTAACGCATATTACTATTAATTCAGTACATACTGCGCAAGCAATGTAAACCCGATGATCCCAACAGGCGGAATTTTTTTTTTTTTTTTTTTGTTATTTCTAGCATGGTAATACAACTTCAAGTTTTCGTCTCATACTTGCATTTTGTAATTTGTTAAAATTGAAAATTCTTAACATAAGCGTTACAGATATCTATTACAGCTGTTGAAGGTGCGTGTTCAGTTACTCGTCAAAAAATCGTGTCCGACAGTGCAGCATCATACCCAGGCCGAAGTTAAGAAGGATTAAAGTATGTTATTAGGAACATATTATCTGAAATATAAATGTCTGCCAAATGAAATACATTTCAGTTTTGAAGTGTTGTGTTTTCATTCTTTATGTAATATCGCCTCTAAAAGTTTGTCGTAGTATTTTGGAGACATTCTGTAGAGATGGTAGAGGTTTCATATTTGACCAGATGCTTAAGCCGAACACATTTTAAGAGAAACATATACTGTGTAGTGTGATTTTCACTGGTTTGATGTCTGATGAAAGCCCTGTAATCCAGCATGAGAGTGGACAGATGTTTAACTGATGCAGTGTTTTCTGTTTTTTGCAGGTAAGTTGACAGCGTGACGTTCTCCTGCGGACATACCGGCCGGCGTGGTGACAGACAGTCTAAGTTTAAAACATTGCGTTCGTATGAAAATGTTAGCCGTCAGTATCAAGTCATGCATGCTGTGTTACACATTTATGAATTCATTTTAACTTGTAATTATAAAGTTAAAAAGGGGATTTTCAGTTTGGATATGCCCTTACGTTAACTGTAAACAAATAATTATTTTCTTTATTATATCATCCAGTCCTCCGTTCTGGACTCAACCAAGAAGGAATTCTTCAATAACCATGAGAGAGAATTTTCGCTTGATGAAATATTCACATATAGATATTTAAAAGGCAGTTTTAAAAGTAAATTAACATCCATATTTGAATAGCTTTTTGCTAGGCTCTTGGAACACACGTACTTGATGCAGCTCTGCGTCATAGTTATCTTTTCTCGCTTCAAAGGGTCCAACATTTTCCAGGATTTTCAATAAAAAATAAAATAAATAATATTGAAAATTAAAAAAAATAAATGTTTGTAAAATGTCTGCTGGAAAGTGCTATCATAGCGTATTCTTACAATCTGGCAATACTGTTGTTTAAATGCTGATTCTTTGTGCCATATTGTCGATCCTGTGTTTCTGCTGGCTCCTTGCTGTATTGTTGTGTCTTCAGATGGAGAACAAATAAGTTCGGGTTAGACTCTGAGGTTTAATCTGTGATTCCCAATTAACAAACATTAAACAGATAATTTTCAGAACAGTCTGCCTTTGTGTGTTTCAAACGTGCTCATAGTCATAGTGTGTGATCGTTCACTAACCTTAGTTGATAAGACAAACTGTTGGGAAATTATACGCCTACCTTTTTATTTCTTGAAATTCACACAGTCGTACCAGTGTTGCCAAGTCAGCGGTTTTGTAGCTAAATCTGGTGTTTTCAGGACTATGGTCAGCTACAGAATTTTACCGTCAGCGGCTAGCTATTTATTTGGCGTTTTTTGATGATTCTGGCAGGAGACGATATTTTTAAGTTTTTTTTTTCTGTAAAGATGTTATTGTAGGAATATTGTACGAAATGGAAATATAAAAATTGGAGATTTATCCTTCGAAGAGGTGGAAAAATTCAAATATCTTGGAGCAACAGTAACAAATATAAATGACACTCGGGAGGAAATTAAACGCAGAATAAATATGGGAAATGCGTGTTATTATTCGGTTGAGAAGCTCTTATCATCCAGTCTGCTGTCCAAAAATCTGAAAGTTAGAATTTATAAAACAGTTATATTACCGGTTCTTCTGTATGGTTGTGAAACTTGGACTCTCACTCTGAGAGAGGAACATAGGTTAAGAGTGTTTGAGAATAAGGTGCTTAGGAAAATATTTGGGGCTAAGCGGGATGAAATTACAGGAGAATGGAGAAAGTTACACAACGCAGAACTGCACGCATTGTATTCTTCATCTGACATAATTAGGAACATTAAATCCAGACGTTTGAGATGTGCAGGGCATGTAGCACGTATGGGCGAATCCAGAAATGCATATAGAGTGTTAGTTGGGAGACCGGAGGGAAAAAGACCTTTAGGGAGGCCGAGACGTAGATGGGAGGATAATATTAAGATGGATTTGAGGGAGGTGGGATATGATGATAGAGATTGGATTAATCTTGCACAGGATAGGGACCGATGGCGGGCTTATGTGAGGGCGGTAATGAACCTTCGGGTTCCTTAAAAGCCATTTGTAAGTAAGTAAGTAAAAGATGTTGTATGTACTTGCGGACAACAATGTTAGTTAATCATAAACCAGAGTTTAGTTTGGTATTATCATACTTTCTCATTGTGCGAGTGTAAAATATCAACGTTTTATGTTGACTCAATTTGGTGCAACCACGTCCATTTCCTGCCTCATCCGTTGTTGTTGTACAAATAATGTATGCCGCATTCGTTAAACTCTTAATCTAATGTATGCATTGTTTTTCTAAATGAATTGATGTATTTAATCATAAAGAGAATAGATAATGAACTGAATTATTATTTAATTTTTCATTTCGCATTATAGTTTATGTAATACAGATATACTTAAAACTTAAATTCATTTTTTGTAATTATATTTCTTTATTCTGTATATTTAAATTTAAATAAAATAAATAAATAAATTCATTAAAACCAAACTCATTGTTGCCAGGCATGTCTCCAGCTCAATGTGAAATCAGATTTCGAAGCGACTGTGATTTGATTATTTCCGAAGTGTCCAGTATATTTTGATAAACTTCATTCAATTCAATTTAACGATGCCGCGTAAAACTCCACACGTACAAAACATTTAGAGATGTGTGGAAAAATTGGGTGGAAGAAGTTGCCGGTGATAGTTCGAAAGCTCGGTGTAAATGGTGTAAAGTGATACTGAATGCAAAATATTTAGATTTAACTACCCGTCCTGATAGAGGTAAACACAAAAAGAGTAGCGAGTGTTTTTCTGTTGCTCGGCAACAGTTGCTGAGATTCAGTGGCGGAAAATTAACTTTGGGGATTGGAAAAATGTTTCCAACACTACGCGTTTCTGGGCAGAGGTGAGTGTTACTTCAATTTCCAAAGGATTAGAAATATTAGGTTTTTTTATCTCATTATGGTTCATTCCAAATTTTAGGTTGCGATTTTCAGTGATGCATGTGGTGGCCATTCCTTCAGAGAGCTAGCTGAACTGGCATTTTATTTCCTTATCCTACCATTGTCAAATGCAGAGGTTGAGAGGCTATTTAGCCAGGTGGATCTTGTGAAAAAGCACAGCAACAGGATGGAAAATTCAAAGCTAAATACAATTTTGACCATTCGAGCAGGGCTGAGAAGACTTGAAAAATGTTGTTGCACTTATGCATCGCCCCAAGATGTATAGTTTGTATTTCGAATTTGGAAGTGATGTATTAAGAAAGATCTGGAGTTTTTTTTAACTACAATTTAGCGGTTTTTTAAGCTTTTGCAGCGGTAAATGGAATTCTGAGTTGGGAACACTGAAAAGAACTGTTATACATTGGTAGAACAGAAGATTTTCTGCTATATTCGGAACATGTTTTATGTCTTACGATTTGGATCGGCATCCTCATTTCAAGTCGCCTTTTCTTCACCCGTGCGTATACAAATTTTCAAAGCCGTTTTGACCTGCATTGCAGAACGTTGCCTCCTAATCCTATGATTAGATGTGTGATAGGCTTTGCTAGGTCTGTAATGGATAAGAGGCATATTAATATCAGCTTCATCAGCTCCGATAGCTCCAGTTAATTGTCATGCTCTGATTTTTGTTCTTCTGTGAACATTGTTGATATTAATATTTGTGATCATATAATTGAAACTGTTAAAAGTATGGAAGAAATAGAAATTAGATATTTAATAATAATAATAATAATAATAATAATAATAATAATAATAGTTTTATTTTCCCTGGCAGAGTTAAGGCCATCAGGCCTTCTCTTCCACTCAACCAGGATCAAATCACATACAGAAAAATACATACCGGTATATAAATATTAGTGTTTACTGAAATGGATGTACGTAAGTCAGTAGTAGATAAAATAAAGGATACAACACTGATAAAATTGTATCAGGTCGAAACTCCGCTTAAAGATAAAGTTGAAAGTACCTGCAAAAATGTAGTTGGCAGTATAAGCCGTAAGAGAGACAACAGTTCGTTAAAAAAACAACATAAATGTTCTGTTTTGCAGTAGGACTTTCTTACTTGTTGCAAGTGAAGCCACACCTTTATCATATTATAAGCAGATGATGTGACATTTAACTGAATACAATTAGACAAGTTTCTGTCAATCATGTTGTTATATTATTATCGTTGAATACTTAAGGAATTTCCGACCCACTCTACAGGGTGTATCGACAGTAGTGGGCAATTCCAGGTATGGATTTGTCATATGTAGAGAACATGGGTCCGGAAATGCTTGGTTACCGCGTTATTAGCCGTGACAAGGGCGACCAGAACTTTCGTTTGCTGGAATTAAATGCGCGAAATGTGTTGATGGTGCTTCCCACATTTCAGTCTTTGTGTACGTAGACACCTTGATTCACGTTATCCTGGCCGACGGATAGGGGTAGGTGGATCAATTGCTTGGCCCCATCGCTCACCAGATCTGAACTCACTGGACTTCTACTTATGCCAGGCATTTGGGAGAATGTCTGGAAGTCAATGAGACGACGAGCTGCGGCCTGTATTTGGGCACAACGGCATTTTGAGCAGTTCCTGTACACAAACTGCATCATTAAAAAACTAACTCAAACAAGCGTATTTTAGTGTACCTGTAACCCCTATAATGCGGCAACCAAGCATTTCCGGACCCATGTTGATATGAAATTTTCTTCTCTACATATGAGAAATCCATACCTGAAGTTTTGCCGACCATTTTCGATATACTCTTTGTCAGCAGACATCCAATGTGGTGAAGAAGGTAGAAGATAGAATGCTCATGTTTGCTTATGTGGAAAGTTGAAGGATTGGAGAACCAACCGTGTCGAACTCATGTGTCCCCAGAACTTGGCAGAAAGGTATTGGATCTGTTTCTGGAAGCTGTTGTTTCGTGATCTTGTAAAACTTACATTCTCAGAAGTACACGTTTTCTATAATCTCGATTTCGAAATAGTTGTTTTGGACAAACCTACAGTATGAATAATTTCGAGGGAAAAATTGTTCCGGAGCCGGGTATCGAACCCGGGACCTTTGGTTTAACGTACCAACGCTCTACCACTGAGCTACTCGGGAACTCTAACCGACACCGATCCAATTTTTCCCTCTATATCCACAGACCTCAAAGTGGGCTGACAACCGTCAAGCAACCAACTTCGAGTGCACACTAACTCCGTGTGACTTAATTTGTGGTTTTCTGTTAACGAACAGTGACGTGTATTATGCAAATCAAGATTTCAGGTATAATTCCCTGTAAAGTTGATTTGAATAATTTCGAGGGAAAAATTGTTCCGGAGCCGGGTATCGAACCCGGGACCTTTGGTTTAACGTACCAACGCTCTACCACTGAGCTACTCGGGAACTCTAACCGACACCGATCCAATTTTTCCCTCTATATCCACAGACCTCAAAGTGGGCTGACAACCGTCAAGCAACCAACTTCGAGTGCACACTAACTCCGTGTGACTTAATTTGTGGTTTTCTGTTAACGAACAGTGACGTGTATTATGCAAATCAAGATTTCAGGTATAACTCCCTGTGAAATTGATTTGAGGTCTGTGGATATAGAGGGAAAAATTGGATCGGTGTCGGTTAGAGTTCCCGAGTAGCTCAGTGGTAGAGCGTTGGTACGTTAAACCAAAGGTCCCGGGTTCGATACCCGGCTCCGAAACAATTTTTCCCTCGAAATTATTCAAATCAACTTTACAGGGAGTTATACCTGAAATATTGATTTGCAAACCTACAGTACGTCTGAACAGCGATTTGTTCTAAACCATTAGACATATTTTGTTCATGTTCAGTGTATACTAATCAATTTCATAGAGGAATAGTGCTTACGACATATAACCATTTTAGCAAAAATTTGGTGGATCTTTATTTGAAAACAGTAACACAGGACTGAGAACTCGAAATCGATTCTAATGGTTTTCTAAATTATATTTTTTTCTAAAGTTAAAGAGAAAAATGAACCCAGATCCCTGTTTTCGGAAAAATTAACTAGAAATATTATATCCGACATTTTTTACTTTACGTTGCGAATTTTGACGAGAGTTCCAACATTGCAGGACCGTCGCTTCCCTTCATTGTCACAGATTAGCATCCCTTGACATAACCACATTTGGCGGCGCTAGTGAACCCGAGAGTAAACTAATTAATATTCATTCATGGTGTTCTGCCCAAGGGCAGGTCTGTCACTGCAAACCCAGCTTTCTCCAGTCTTTCCTATTTTCTGCCTTCCTCTTTGTCTCCGCATATCATCCATATACCTTCATGTCGTCTACCATCTGATATCTTCTTCTACCCCGAACTCTTCTCCCGTTCACCATTCCTTCCAGCGCATCCTTCAGTAAGTAGTTTCTTCTTGGCCAGTGACCCAACTAATTCATTTTCCTCTTCCTGATCAGTTTCAACAACATCATTCTTTCTTAACTCTTTCCAACACAGCTTCATTTCTTGTTCTGTCCAATTGAAACGTTCCATTATTCTCCATATCCGCATTTCAAATGCTTCTAGTCGCTTCTCTTCACTTCGTCGTAATGTCAATGTTTCTGCCTAATACAATGCCACACTCCACACAAAAAGCTTCACTAGTATCTTTCTTAGTTCTTTTTCCAGAGGTCCGCAGAAGATGCTCCTTTTTCTGTTAAAAGCTTCCTTTGCCATTGCTATTCTCCTTTTGACTTCTTGGCAGCAGTTCATGTTACTGCTTATAGTACACCCCAAATATTTGAAGCTGTCCACTTGCTCTACTCCCTCATTTGGAATTCGCAAGTTTACCGTCTATGACCATGGTCTTCGTCTTGTTTGCATTTATCTTCATTCCATGCTGCTCACAGCTGTTATTTAGCTCCAGTAGCATATCTCGTAGTATCATCTTCTATCTCCTCTTCTACTAACAACGCCATATCATCAGCAAATCTTATGCACTTTATTCTTCTTCCTTCTACTATCACTCCACCCGTGTTCTGAAAACAGTGCTTCACTAAATCCTTGAAGTAGGTGTTGAACAGGGTAGGTGATGAAGGACATCCTTGTCGTAGTCCTCTGCCTATTTCACTTCCTTCTGACATTTCTTCTCCTGTCCTGACTTCGACTCGTTGTTTTATAAAAAGGTCACTGAACAGCCTCCTCTTTTTCCAATGCTCACCAATTTGTTATAGGATCCTCATCAGTTTATTCCAATCACTCAGTCAAACGCCTTTTCTAAACTCACAAATACTACATAGGTGTACACTTCTTTATTCTTCTCTAGCTATCTTTCTCCATTTGTACGTAGCAGTCCAATTACATCTCTCGTACCTCTTCCCTTACTGAAGCCAAATTGCTCTTCTTCCATCTTGGAATATAATCGTCGAAATTTAATAGCCTATATTTCGATATGTAAGCATTGTCGCTTTTTTTTTTTTTTTGCACCTTGGGGATTTAGTTGAAGTGAATTTTAATGGCAGGCAGAGTAACTATCTCATGCCCCCATGTTTTAGATTGCTTCCAGTGCACTTCATTAGAACCAGGTACCCAGCTTCGAGATGACGGCTGTTACAAATAGAGAAATATTAAAAATTGTCACAATATAGATATTTACATTTTAATATATGCTTATGGAACATTAATTACGTATATTTACTTAAACTGTACAATTTATAAACGAAGACAAATGTTTTAATTTTGATATTGTAGAAGATGCGTTTTGTGTGTAAGCGAGAGAACTGGAGTTCGTCTCTTCATATTAAATGCTTTTGAATAACAGCCTACTCGTAGTTAAAGGGAATATACTGCAGACGCAGATGATGAAATAACTGAATTTTCGCGAAACGGGTGAAACGTGTGATGACGAAGCATGTGTCACCTTGACGAAGTCATTTTTTTAAGCTTTTCTTCACATTACCTCCCGTTGCAACAGATTTCAAGGGACATTTCAACCTCACGACTTTGGAAATAATAAACATAGAATATAAAGTAGAATAGCGTCTGTCAAGTGGTTATGGTTCAATGACTTGCCTAAGCTTTCCTACTGTACGAAGTAATCGCTGTATCCAGTGAAGTTATCTGCAACCAGATTATTAGAACTTTTTTTTTGTAAATGTATGACATCATTGTCGAAATTCTCTAACTAATCTACTCTCTATCCAGAGGAAAAAGTGCAACTTGTGACACTGAAAGCATCGCCTTTAGCGGTGTCCATCGTGCTTACAGAACGAGAAGCTTGAGGTTGGATAATTTTGTCCAGTAGCTGACATCACTGTTAAGAGAAGATGGTTGTTAGTGGTGTGTAACAAATCATAGTGTTATTGATTTGGTCCTAACGTTTGTAATTTTTATTTTTTGAGTTGATTAAGAAAGTGTTGGTTATTCATTTAGCCTAGAATGGTCATCGACTGCATAGTAAGCTAGAAAATTTTGTTTTCTTCTTCTTCTTCTTCGAAAGTTACATCCATCAGTCTACTGGCACACTCTTTTAGAAACTATTTAACTTAAGGTTATGACATTTTCAGGGCATGTTAATTCATATATAACAGTCTTAGCGATAGTTTTTTTATATACTTTTAAAAATTCTGATTGTGTTCATTTTTTCAGGATGGAGAGAAGTAATTTTTTGAACAACGAATATTTCTGTGTTGTTTGGGTAAAGGGAGATAAGTCATAAAAATGAGTTCGGAGATAAATGAAAATTAAACTTGGAACTCTTATTACAACTAATTTTCTACATAATTAAAACACAGCAACTGCTTGTATTCTTTGATTTTTGCACACCCACTTGTATAATTTAACTTGTGTGATCATCTGGGGAACAAAACTCCAACTGGACAAAAAAAAAAAAATGACTTATACCCCTTTACCCGAACACCACAGATTTATTTGAGGCCCGTACAAAAAGCATATACACGTATTAAATATAATTCTATAGTTTGGTGTAATAATATCAGATTTCAATTTTCTTTTTCTAATTTTTCATACGCCATAACCATGTTGCCAGGGAGATGTCAGTTATGTTTCATTTATAACCTATTCATTTTGTAAGACGAATGCAAGATAAAATACTTAGATTGAAACATAATTAACTTGCATATAGGTATGTAATTTTGACACAAGACTTTAAATAATCCGACGTTACTGGTTTTTAAATAAATGTTATTGTATTTAATGCATATTCTTCCATGATGCATTTTTTAATCTGAAATTGTATGGAAGAATATTCATTCAGTGGTTAGGAGAAATTACTGTACATAGACTGATGATGCGTGCGAGACATGCCAAGGCCATTTCTTCGATGGCAAACAGCTGGGAACGTGTTATGGCTAGAGATGTAGATTTTCGCAATCACGATAAATACAAAATGTACCTAAGTACTATCAAAAAGTAATTTTATATTCAAAAGCATGTCAAGTATATTACTGTAGTTTTATAATCCGCGATAAAATGCGAAATCGAGTACGAAATGCGAAACGTATGTGTTTCTGCGAAATGAGAGCGAAAGTACATTTTATGGGATAGATTCGGATTCTTTTGTACAAAGCGCAATAATATCTAAAGGCCCGCCACATACCTACAGGTTCTGATGTTTTTTTTTTTTTTTTTTTTTTTTCTATAATTTGGTCTCCCTCCATGTTAGCTTTCACAGGAATGTGACCTACGTCTTTGTTGTCTGTACTGTTATCTCCAGTTTTCAACCAATCTATCTAGTGCTGGTGCTAGAATATTGGCGCCTATGCTATCCCTTTAGGTCCAGGATTCACTCACAAACAAGCAGTATGTGATTGTGATCGAGTAACAAGATCATACCACACCTTTTCACGTGTTTCTTAATATTTACAATTTCACTGTAATTTTGTGTATTCTTTTACATGTTTATTATTTTCAAGCATTTCGACTGGAAAACCTAGAAAATGCATCTATAAATGCATTAATGATATCGAATTTCTACCGCCAAACTTCTCCCCCCCCCCCAAAAAAAAAGAAAGTTCCATCCAAAACGATGCGAAATGCTAAATTGCAATAAATAAGGCGCTATAAAATGCTAAATTCTAATTTTAAAGTGCTACATCTTTAA
The DNA here is from genome assembly GCF_040183065.1 of Periplaneta americana. NCBI lineage: Eukaryota > Metazoa > Arthropoda > Insecta > Blattodea > Blattidae > Periplaneta > Periplaneta americana. The sequence continues at coordinate 178,184,752 of NC_091127.1, forward strand.
TTTTAACTTGCTGAAATCTAACATCTCTAATAATGACGTAAGATTCTCGATAGAATTGTGTCTGTTGTTGGAATGGTGACAAGTTAAAAGCAGAGATGAGATAATTACGAATTGTTGTTACATTCAAAAATAAGAAAGAGGATGAGTTAGAAAGTGACGGGGTATGAATGAGCGATAGTTTACAAAGGGGTAGGAGGAATATATAAGAATTTGGGTACCGTATACTAGCAGTACTGTAAATAAGTGACCCGTATAAACACTTTCGTCATAGTTGTGGAGTGTCTGAAGGTTTTAGCATCATTCATTCCTGGTCCTGAGCGAAACGTTGTGCGATCTGTCCGAGCTCTGCCTACTAGCGATGCTGTAGCCGGCGACTAACATGGCGGGTTGCCTGAGCACAGGGGCACACAGTGCCGGCGATCGAACTAGAAGTTGGCCCGAGGAATACCAGCAGTAGGGGCGCACCCCTCACCCCTTCCACCTTCCCCTGTAGCCACCCCGCTACCCCTCGACTAGCATCCACTCTCACTTTTCTTCAGCCTCTTCCAGGACCGCCGCCGCCGCCAAGTGTGCCGTCCCTGGATGTCAGCTTCTTGTTCAGCGATCAATTGTTCCCTGGTCTGCAGACCGTCTATAGGTCTGGATTACAGGCGGGTTGTGAAATATTTGACGGCAGATTCTCTTATTTTTAGATTTGTCCCTACATCTTGCAATATAACCTTCACTGTCCGTAAATATAGTTCGCTTCTTCTTTATTTATTTCCAAGGGTGAAACCCAGCCTACCGCACGCAGGGTGGAAGTGATACAATTATGCAGTTTTTAACAGTTTATTGCTTGGATAGAGTACAATAAAAAAATATAAATCATGTTAGTCCCAAATGAATGCTTCTCGCAGATGAAAATAATTTTACTCCAAACGTGAACACTGTTTTACTTCATCAGTAGATTACTATGCACACGATTCTGATGTTCACTGTTATCATTAGAGAAACTGATAAGAAATGATTTATCTCTTTGCAGTTTTTAAATAAAATGAATGAACGGTTTTCTCGCAAATAAAATTAAAGTACGGTATTAACACGCCATTAGGAAGTCTGGCAACTCTGCTGCTGTGACTATTCAGACTTGTTCGTGTGTGTTTTCGTAGGTGAGCCGGTGATGCGCTGTTGCCAAACTATGCAGATATTGAACCTAACTTTCTAATTAACCATGCAATTAATTATAAAAAGCGCAATATATGATTATTTATTTAAATGTATTCTATTGCTGGCTTCAGTCTGTACAGTGTATCACTTCCACTCTATTTATACTATATTTCCACGAGAGAGAGAGAGAGAGAGAGGGGGGGAGAGGGAGAGAGAGAGGGGTGGGAGAGGGAGAGAGAGAGGGGGAGGGGGAGAGAGAGAGTGTGTCCATCGATAAACAGGTGGCCACTGTGATTCAGAAACTGCAATACAACAATTTTTTCATAAAAATTAAGAGTTTTAAACAGAATATAAATTAATAATTTCAGTACATGCTTATTTATAACTAAGGATGTGTGAGTGCTCTCGACGTGGACTGTGTAAGGATTCATTGCTATCCGTACTTCGCATCTTGAGTGTAGATTTAATGAAGTGAAACGATGTGCCCTTTGCTCCGAAAAAAAAGGCCCTTCACCTCCTGCACATTATTAACACAGTTACGCTCTCACTTAAGTGAGGAATGACGGGTTCATAAATTCCTTCTTTTCTTATGCATCTCTGAGATGATCGTCACCTATTTCCATCCTAATAGTAATATGCTGGTGGATTATAGTGATTTTCTAAATATCAAGTTGAATTTTCTTTTTCTAACTTTGAGTAGAAATTCGCTACTGACAGATTCAACAACTAGCAGTTCCTTTCTAGCTGTTATTTATTATTTTATTTATTTATTTATTTATTTATTTATTTATTTATTTATTTATTTATTTATTAGATTGGCAGCAGCGCTTGCCTTTGAAGAAGCTGCCAACGTTCATGAGAATATTATGGTTATTAGCTGGTGTTAAGCTATTTGAAATTTGAACGTTATTAGTACTTAATAATATTAATATTAATGTAATGAAATTTAATAAATAAACCTATACGAGTATATTTTAAAGTGGCAGTGTTCGTACGAATCATTCATGTGGTAAAACACATTTTTACGGTAAGCCTCATGAATCGTAAACAGTTCAGTCAAACCAGTGAATCTTATATTGGCAGACGAAATACATTTTAATGCTAGATCAATAATAAATTATTATTATTATTATTATTATTATTATTATTATTATTATTATTATTATTATTATTATTATTATTTACTTACCTACAAATGGCCTTTAAGAAACCCGGAGATTCATTGCTGCCCTCACATAAGCCCCCATCGGCCCCTATCCTGTGCAAGATTAATCCAGTCTCTACCATCATATCCCACTTCCCTCAAATCCATTTTAATATCCTCCCATCTACGTCTCGGCCTTCCTAAAGGTTTTTTTCCCCAACCTCAATTCTCCCACTAACACTCTATATGCATTTCTGGATTCGCTCATACGTGCTACATGCCCTGCCCATCTCAAACGTCTGGATTTATTATCCCTAATTAGGCTATGTTAGGTGAAGAATAAAATGCTTGCAGTTCTGTGTTGTGTAACTTCCTCCATTCTCCTGTAACTTCATCCCTCTTAACCCAAAATATTTATCTAAGCACCTTATTCTCGAATACCTTTAACCTCTGTTCCTCTCTCAAAGTGACAGTCCAAATTTCACAACCATAAAGAACAACCGGTAATATAACTTTTATAAATTATAACTTTCAGCTTTTTCGAGAGCAGACTGGATGAGAAAGGCTTCTCAACTGAATTTTTATTTTTTGTCTATTCCATAATTTGGAGACATGAGTGTGTTTAGATTGTCCAAACTCCATCTGGAATCGATAGCATGCCACACTTGTAATGTTAATATCTTCTACTAGGTTTAGGTCTTGTGGCCTGGTCCGTTTTTAAAGTTACGTCATCAAACATCTTGTCTCTAGTGGTGTTAGCCCTAATAAAATTTTTTTCAGGGACAATGTGATTAGAAAAAAGTGAAAGAATGTTCAATTTGCTTTGTTTAATTTTAAATTAAGAGAATCGAAATAGTATTGCCATATTTTTGTGTGAATGGACCTCGTCTGAAATAAGAAGTGACGAGTCAAAATCTTGGCTAAAAATTCTGTCAAAACTGGAACAAAAGAATATGAAAATAACACATTATGTTAATGGCAGTGTCATATCATTCGAAGAAAATCGACCTCTTAAGACGTGTGTAACCGGGAATGGAGCTTTATGCACAACAGACAAATCCGTCTAATCATGACAGATTGGGGAACTGACTGATTAAAGAGAAAGTGATGTTAAACTTGCGTTTTTTATGATAAAGTAAACAATCGAAATAATATGGTCATGTTTTATATACGAACAATGACCTGGTTCCTAATGAGATGCGGAAATGAACTCCATGAGATGAGGAAGCAGAATCACTTGGCTGGAGGGTTTAGCTGCCATGATACATGGACAAATTATTGAAGAAGAATAAAAAGATTAAGAAAAACAGTAAGAGTATAATTTCGCTGCAAGTAAATTCCAAGACAGTGTAAATCTTAAAGATCTAACATTTATAGGAAATGAACAACATACAGTTATTATGTTAATGGAAAATTACACAACATTCATTGAAATTTTTTTGGTCTTCACGTTCGTAATAATTAAACTTAAGGGATCATAAATGAGTGACACACAAATAATTTATTTCAAATGTTACATAAGAAATGTTTATACACACGACTAAAGTGAAATGACGTAAGAAACTTGTATGGCACCTTTTCGAAAACTTCTGAGACTGAAATGCAGAAAAACTGAAGCACACATTGTGATTTCATTTTGTTACGAGTTTTTCCGATAAGCAAGTTGCAATATAATAAAGTTTAAATAGGCCGTCAATGCTTATCTGTGTTATATAAAGGATTATAATTATTAATTTATTACATGAACGTTTTCGGCACTTGTGTGTGCCATCTTCAGATGTTAGAAAAGATACTACATGTTAACACTGCCAAAATGGATACACGTAATGTTGACATAACTATTATAGGTGTGCATAAAGGCTTATAGCTATAAGTTATTCCCATTATCGGTTAAAATGATTGTGACATAAAATACTAAGTAAAACACTTGAACACAGTTAATTAAAACATTATCCCTTGATGATATAGTATACATTGTTAAGCATTGTGAATAAGTAAAAGCTTGCTGTTATGACTATGTCAAATAGAATAAACCAGTTTTTAAGTATCAAGTAATTACTTGGTTGCACTATGATACAGGTCCTTTACAATGTATACCATATCATCAAGGGATAATGTTTTAATTAACAGTGTTCAAGTGTTTTACTTAGTATTTTATGTCACAATCATTTTAACCGAGAATGGGAATAACTTATAGCTACAAGTCTTTATGCACACCTATAATAGTTATGTCAACATTACGTGTATCCATTTTGGCAGTGTTAACATGTAGTATCTTTTCTAACATCTGAAGATGGCACACACAAGTGCCGAAAACGTTCATGTAATAAATTAATAATTATAATCTATATATATGATTTGAACTGGTAATGGCAATTACGGGAAAACGGCTGAACGGATTTTAATAAATGGCCCCTCATTTTGAAGCTTGGAAGCTAAAGTTTTTCGGAAAAGTAGTAGTTTTCAGTGAAATGTCAATTTTCCTACATAATTTTCCTATTTTTCCAAATCCATCTGCTGTCAGTTTTGAGAACTAATTTTATTCAATCACGGCCGACTTGATTGAATTTCAGAACAAAACACACACTACAATAAACAATAGGCTATTACACGAAGGCCATGACCTGCAGATTGCCGACATATTTAGAGCTTAATTCAATTTGTTATTAAAAACTGATTCTGCAGTGTATAATTTTCTGAGTACAGCTGTGTATTGGATATTCAAATCTACGAAACTTGTGGTGGTTTGATGATATTATTACCATTATAAATTAAATATTATTATAGTTAATATCATGATGCGTCTATTTTTCATTAATTGTACATAATATTGATGCTGTATTGATGTCATGAAAGTGAAACGTTTTGTGGTTATGTAAGTAAATGTAGAGAATATCTTAATTTAGATCTTCATTTCTATAATTTACTGAGTGACTGCTATATATAACTACAAAACTTAAGTAAGATAATAATATTGTTATTAAAAATCAAATATTTTTATACTTATTAACCCAGTGGGGTCGGGTCTTTTTCATATACTTAATGGCGGTGTAGTGTAGATATTGATATGTGTCATTGTCTTCAGTATTGGCTCGAGAGAGCGCAAAAATTACAGTTCCTAAGGAAAGATCAAAAGGTATTACTTACTGATAAAATAAGAGGCCTAGAAAATTTTGTAGTCTCCAGATCATTTCAGCAAGATCTCTTAGTAGGATAAAATTATTTTACGCTCTACATTTCAAGTTCTACATGCAGCAGCTATACGAAAATGCTATTGTTCGAAAGCTTAGCAAACCTGACATTTTTTTAACTTTTTCCTACAATCCACAATGACCTGAAATAGCTATTGCTATCGTCCTGACATTGATACTTGCGTTTTCGCGTTGAAACTCAAAAACTGAAGTTGGATAGGTTCAAGAAAAAGTATTTGGCCTAAAAAAAATCCATTCAGAGGGAGTATGTTTCATTATTATGGAAGCAAATAACTATCAAAAAGACAAGTATTCTTCATTGAAAATAAATCTGAAAAATTTGTATTTGAACGTTTAACGAACTTAGTTTGCAGCACAAGCCACTAGTACTTTGTATAATACAGATAAGCATTGACGGCCTATTTAAACTTTTATTATATTACACATTGTGATATTAAAAAAATAAGTGATCACATGTTTAAATTTGGCACTTGGCAGGATCACTAGCCTACACAAAAGCAGGAGTAAGGATTGTCTGCACGAGCGACAGACTGACTTCAGTTTAAATACTGAGAGTAGAAACTAAGAACATCTCGAACCAGGCACGAAGTTCAGTGTTTGGGTCACGTTGCTTGTTACATATGCAGAGAAATGAACAAAGGCAAGGTTTGAGAATTTTCGAACCGACAGGACAGGAAGTTACATGGTTACCATCTTATGACGTCACACAGCCGTTGTGACGTGCTGTAAACACCGGAGATGGAATCGCAATTGTGATAGTGACGCTGGTTGGAAGGTGGGGCTGTTCCTGTTTGCGGTGACCGTGTCTGATGATTCATTCCCCGCCGCTGCTAGTACTTCATGAACATTTTTAGTACAGTAATACTTTCATGGAAATCTAGTACCTTTCCGAACACACCAATTTGGTAACGCTGTCTATGACATGAATAATGCTGTAGGCTAATACGTGTTCCTAAACTATCAACATTTTTGAAAGGAATCCTGTGTCTCCTACATTCTTCTGCAGCAACAGAGCGTGTGGTTTCTGCTGTTACCATAAACAAAAATAAATTGACCAATGAACTCTACATCCTCAAGATGAATGGACTCTTCCTGACGAAGGAAAAGCTAAAACATTCATCTGCACAAACTGCTATACATTCAAGTTCAGAATGGTTCATTCTGCCAAATCGTAATTAAATATAAAATATCAAACTGCAAAACTCAGAAAAAGTGAATATTGTGAGCGAGTACAGTGCCAGATGAAGCCATATACGTACTGAATATCAGGGATCATTTGCTCACATTAGCTATATCCTTGACTGTTATAAATGCTGTGTTTGGTTAAACTACAACTTTTGATGTGTGGTGCCTCAGTTCATCTACTTCCCAATTCACATATGCATAAATTTATCCAGGCTTTGCGTGTAAATTTGTCTAAAATGCTATATTATGTGCACAAATCGTTATATACGCTCAGAGAAAAGTAAATCTAGCAGGTTTTTGTATGATCTAGTAGAGTCCGATCACAAACTCGTGGCACGTGCGCGAAAGACGAATTACATGGACTCATCCAAGAGTCTTGCTGAGGGGGGGGGGGATTGAACAGTACGCTCTATGAGCAAGCAGTCGCTTGCACACACAACTCACAAAGAAGCTCGCCCATGTTGGTGCCACGAGTTTGCGATCGGGCTCTACCTTTCTAGGAAAAAATTTAGTACGAAAATTTTTGTCTGGTGGCAACTCTGTCTCCGCAGCAAGTAAGTCCTTTCCGAACACAAAGATTCCTGCCTTTAACCTTCCTCATTTACTTATTTTCGTTTTCTTTCTTTGTTCTCTCTTCCTCCCTCCTTTCTCATTGCGATTTATTTATTTTCCCTCTCTTACTCCGTCCATTTCCTTTCCCCTTGTGTAGTCTGTAGGATTTCATAGCATCTGAGTAATGATTTTAATGTGTTTGTCATCACGTACGTTCTCTTCTTAGGAAGATATTGCGAAACTGAAGCTGCTGCTCTGAGGTAATGCTGACAACTTAGGACACGATAACGGCGTCACATGGCGGTGCTGTATCCATTATGTTCTTGTGGTAGATCAGCGGACGTGTTCACCCTTCGAGTGTGTCCCTACTTCACGAACTGAAAGAACCGTCCCTCCAATATGTTTGTCCGCAGATACGATCGCAACACAATATTGCTTGCTGCCCACTTTACGTGGTGCCAGCTGTACTTGCAATCATCTCGTTTGCTTTAGTGTGTGATGCTGTTCGACTTCGCACTTAAGTTACTGCCGTAATAATAATAATAATAATAATAATAATAATAATAATAATAATAATAATAATATCTGATTTAATGTGGAATTCCCAGTTATACAAACACTCCGAAGAAGAGAACAGATAACGGAGAAGAGAAAATATACAAAGTTCTTTCACTCAGAATGTCAATTCATATTTCTCAGAAGATCTACACTCGGGAAAATTTCCATCGTTTGTACTGTACATGCATTAAAACAAACAATTCAATAGCCACGTAATTAATCGAGACAATAAGTACAAATAAATGTTCAGAAATTGCAATTAATTCATACCTCTACCCATTCCTTCATCCACCTATCCATTCACTCTTTCACCCATTCAGTTTTGTGCCATCTCATTAATTAATTCATTCATTACTGTGTTATTTTTCATTCGTTAGCGCTTACTTTATTCTTAAATTGACCGTCACTTATATCTTCATAAATTCATTTGTTCAATACTTTCACTTCTGGCGTAGGCCTGGGCTTCGTCTCTTTCTTAGTCCGTGTATGCAGGGTGAACAAGAGTACCACAAAACAGGGACATTTCAGGGACATAGCACAGCGTGAAATTGACCCGGAATTCTGTCTTCCTTCTCTTATAAATATAGAAATTCTTTTAGTGTTTCACAGATTACATACAATTCACAACAGCCAACTTGTGAGCTTTCAGCGGAAAGGAGAAGTGGGAGAGGTGATAAAATTCGCGCCAAGCAATGCTGCCAACATTTTTTTGTTTGCATAAATCCAGGTACTGAATTTTAAAGCCTAAATAGCAGCACGGGCAACGTATTATCGATTATCGAAACCATCGAAAAGCTGACTGAAGAAATAGACACACGAAGATTAATGGAAAATACAAATACACACATTTACAGTTTAACAATGCGGACGGGTGGTCACACTACGTGTAGGCCTATGTCTCTCTATATCGCTACCCCGTTCTGTTCATTCTTTTCCAGTGACCTGTCCAGTTTTCTTCATATCTTATTGAATGAGACAAATAATTCGAAAATACTCTTCATTAGTTCCCCAAACGTCCGCCTCGTGCGTGATGATCTGTGCGCAGGCGGTCGAAGTCCTGAATAATGCGGGGCGCAGACCCTCGCATGTAGGGATCAGATTGGGATTGCACACACGACCTTTTACTTTTTCCCTTCTCCATTATGGAAGTGAGGTTGACGGTTTTATCATGCCCATGCGTGCACACCAATAATGCATAATGCAATTTCATTGATCTCTGCGTGCCTTGGACAGTCGCTTCTTGTTCCGTAAGCTTTGTGTCTCGTGTCGTCCAACATCGATACAGGTGAACACATTCAGTTACTTGGAACGATGATACCATAAGAACTTCTTCTAGCCAAAAAATGAGCTTCTTGTTAGAAACTAGACTACTCCGGTGATATTTTGGTTACCTCTGATTGAGGTTCTGGCTGATATGTACATCTGTTACCAGACAATAAATCTCAATTGACGATATGTCAGACGAAGAACAATATTGTTTGTAAACAAAGGCAAAGTGGCTACCTTACCCCATAATCTCCTGGCTTAGTTGTCTCATGAGTGACCTTATTGATGGCACTTGTGTGGTTCAAACCTGCCTTTGGACAGTTGACTAAACAACATCTTGCTACAGCTGGCCCATAATTCTTACAGCTACATCCAGTTATTTTATTCAAAAGAGTCTAAGTTCTTTATTTACAGGGTGATTCAAAACTTGTGTTACAGAAGACTGCAGTGTACTAAACAAACATTTTTCATTAAGTAATGGGTGTCCTATCTCCTACCTTGTGGCTGGTAGGCAAGCATTCATTCAAGGACCAGTGACTTGACTCTTTGATGACTAAGCTTTCGATGAAAAACAACAGAAAATGATGCTTGACAATTTGTGCCTTACAGAAGAGCTTCGAACTGACGCTCCCTTACTGGCATCGTCGAAGCATTCACTGCCGCACCTGTTCAAATATGCCAGGTGTAGTATGTATGGTGTTACAATCCGTGGAAGAAGATCGACATGGTCGACATACACTAAGGTCTTCAGATGTCCCCACCAGAAGTCAAGTGGATCAAGAATGGTGATGTTGCTGGCTATGAAAGGGGACCTTGATACCAATCCGTCACCAATGTTGTCTTGACGCAAGACTGGAGTTCCGTCATATTGGAACTGGCGCGCACCCCTTGTAATATATGGACAGGATGTTTTACAAAAAAGTCCCAGTAATGTTCTCCCCTTAACGATTAGGCATCACATGTGAACCGAGTAGTGTGTCGTTAATGATGCCACACCACACATTGACACTAAATCGCACCTGGCGATGAGAACTGATTGCAATAGGATATGGATTTATCTGCTCCCAAAATATGTGCTGGTTGTGTGTTAAAAATAACATCCCGTGTGAAAGCTGCTTCATCAGTGAACAACACACAACTTGATGCAAAAACCAAATGCACGTCGGCCAGTTCTCTCAAGCCTTAATGCTCCGTTTTTTAATGTTGACTCTCTGATGACTGGTCTTTCAATAAACGTACCTATAAACAACAGATAATGACGAATCAATGTGCATAGCAACAACAATCAATCACAATGTGGCAAACAAAATACAAGTATAAAGCCGTACCGGTGCGAGATAGGATACACATTGATTAATGAGAAATGTTTGTTTTAGTACCTTTATCTACTATATTCTTCTGTAACATAAGTTCTGAATCATCCTGTAGGCCTATATTATCTGATAATCGCTAATATTTCACTAATAATTCCTAGAACTATTCGTATTCATCATCATACACAATCTCGCTTTCGCGCTTGTGGAATACCCTACCCAGTGACATCAGAGACTGTCGGAATTTAGTAGCGTTCAAAAGCAAGCTTATTAAGCATTTTCTTACTGCGTAGAGTAGGTTTAATTTTTACTTAATAAAAGAAATGCTTCTCTCTTCTTAACTTTTACAATAAACTGTCTAGCTTTTATTTTAATCAGTTAATATTTTAGTACTTTGATTTTTATTGTATCTGTAAATTTAATATTAATTGTAATTATAATTGTAATTGTATTCTTAATATTGTAGTTGTAACCCCTGGTAGATGGGAAGAGAAGGCCTGATGGCCTTATCTCTACCAGGTTAAATAAATAAATAAATAAATAAATAAATAAATAAATAAATAACATGTTTAGCTATGACTTTGAGATTACTACAAACCAGTAGAATGCAATTATTCAAATAGTAGAACTGTCATGTACAGGGTGTGCACCTTAACGAAGGACCCGCAGTTCAGCTCCCCCTTCGCAGCACTGGATAAGGATCTGCTGCAGATGATTGCTTGTAATATAAACAGGTTACCATCCCCTTCTGGTGGGAGCGCGCCAATTTGTCTGATACCGATGTGATTATTGTTGTGAGAAGTGGCAACACTGCAGTCTGTAGGTGGGAAATCGCTTATCGACCGCGGTCCGAAGACCCTGTTAATTTAGTTCCAATCGTCCCCCTTCTATTTTCTTCCCAAACTGACCCTCACGTCTGTCAGTTGGTCGTAATTATGGCTAGACAAATTTAGTTCTTCCCCCGTTTAATAAGAAAGAAATGTTAATCACATGATGCTTCGCAGGTATACAAATTGTATACTGAAGGAATGGAGGTTGCTATTATTAAAAAAAATGTTTCACATAACATATTAAGACCACCGAGTGTGTGAAGCCAAGAAGTTAGTGTGCTCGTTTCACAGGATGTCCCATAACTCACTACCATAAAGGACACAAGTTTAGGCCATGTGTCATGTTCGAAGTGCTGACAGCCTTTTCCATACACATACTGGTATTCAAACAGATGATCACTACACGTCGTAAGATGTCTAGAGTTACTTCTCTGCAAGAGCTGTATTGATTGTTTGCAGATGGCGGAGTAACGTTATTCTTTCTGCATACACAGTAGGCTATAAATGAACACATCAATAGGCATGAGTTCAGAACTTCGCGGGGTCCACTTCGACCAATCCATCGTTCAGGGAACTGTTCCCTATGGTGCGTGACGTACCATGTCTTGTTACTCGGGTAATTACAGTTTCCCCCGTCTTCAGTCTCCCATCACCTCTTTCTTGTTGTTCTCTCTCCATCTTATTCCCCTATCATTGTTACACTTCTTGTTTCCCTCCTTGTTCATGTGATCTTATTTTGTTTTCTCCTTAACATATACTTTATTTCTCCTCATACACTGTTCCTTCATGTGTCTTCAACGTCGTTCCCTCTTTTATTCCGTTTTCTCTTTAAATTTCTTTCTTCCTACTAACTCCCTCTGTTTCCCATTAAATTGGTTTTCCTCTCCTAACTTCCTGTTCTTCCTCTTAACGTACTTTCCATTTTCACTTCCTCCTCACTTCCTTGGCTTTAACTTCATCTCGCTCACCTCTACCCCTTCCTCCCCTCAAGTCTTCACATCGTTAACTTTCTCTTCTTTTCCTTAATTTTTTCATAACTTCCTTTCGACGTCCTCAGCTCCATATTTTCCCCAATTACTTTCAATTCTCAACCTCCTTCATTCCTACCTAAACTTCCTTTCACGTTTCATTCGCCTTCCTCTCCCCTTCCACTTCCTCTCCCCCTCCCTCTCCCCCTTCACTTCTTCCTTCATCCCGAATTTCCACACATCCTTAACTTTTTCTTCTTCGTAAGTTCTTAATATCATTAGTTTCCTGTCTCCCTGAAGTTCCACTTTATTTCCTTCACATCGTCTTTCTCTTCCGCTTTCCTGTATATTTTATCTTTCATTGTTTCCGTGTTATATCTCCATTCATTCCTCATTTCCCTCATTATTGTTCGCCTTGTTATTTTGTTTCTTCTGATTTTCTTGTTTACCTTCTTTATTTCTCTCTTACGGTGCTTCTTTTATCTTCCCTTTGCTTTTTCATGCATTCCTTTCCTATTTTTCTTTACATATCTCACATCATCACCGCTTTTTCTCATACTTCTCTTCCGTGCTATCCCTTGCTTTTCTTTTCTCTAGTAATTCTTTTCGCTTTTGACTATAGCAAGTACGGCATAACTGCAGTGCAGTGTGACAAGGCGTGTTTATTTTTAACAATCTGTTTTTAGGTAAATTTAACTCCTCTTGCAAGTATGCAGCTAATAAGCGAAGTACAGGGATAAACTGGAGGAGAAGGTGGCAGGCCTTCATTACACCCCGCAGATCCAGCTCATGATTAACTGACCTCCTAGCCACAAGTAGGTACGCTAAGTACAGGCGAATGGAACTAATTTGAAGCAAAGGTTCAAGTACTGAACCATTTCAGTATGATGATGATGATGATGATGATGATGATAATTACCGTACATAAAACCATTTAGCATCCCTAGTATGATATATAAAATGATTAAATCCATTTAAATAGTGAAGATGGCAATTCCACTATGTACAAATCTAGACGCCACATGTTTGCTGTAAATAAGTACACAAGCTGTCCGAAGAAGCAAAGATTGTGTAGAAACTACAACGAGTGCCTGGTACAACAGAAATCATTGCATACCGCCTCACTGAAGCACTGGGGTTCGAAGTGTTCCCATATTCTCGCATCACTTCAAAAAGATGGCAGACCTAATTTGCACTAAACCCTCAGAAATGTTTAACAAAATGAAGAAGAAGAAGAAGAAGAAGAAGAAGAAGAAGAAGAAGAAAAAGGAGGAGGAGGAGAAATGGCCAACAACAACTATTTCCAGATGTAATCTGAAAGATAAAGATGATATAATCGGCTTTGCTTGCTACGGGCTCCGATTCAGACAGGCATGGATGATGGACTGTACAATAGTAACTTAGTTTTTACAAGAACATTAAAGCAAAAGGTCCCGCGTAGACTACTGTACTACGTTGACGGCAAGCAGCAAAATCTGTACCCCCTTGAGACAAGATTATCGGCTCGGATGTCCTTGTGGGCCAACTCCTCATTGGGACATCGTTCATCTCTGACTGATAAGGCAGCAAACAAACTTCAAAACATGAGGATCGGCAAAATGAGTCAATAGGCTGCATTGTATCCGGAACTGAATGGTCCACGAAGTCTCGGAAAAAAAAAATTCGCTCACGTCTGCAAACATGAAGCGATTTAGCCCATTTCAGCTGGTACTTTATAAGAAGATTGTGAAATAACATAAACGCTTTTCAAACGGCAACACCAATAGGATGAGCACCACAACAGAAAAAATGAAATAAAAAATGTAAACAACAAAGCAATAATAATTTAATAATTATTTATTTAGTCTGGCAGGGATTCTCTTCCGCCCAGCCAGAACGTAATATTGAGTACAATATCCTTACCTATTACAGTAACAGTTCCAATAATATCTAGAACGTACTACAATAATATAACAGTGAGTAGTAATAGTAGATAATAGGAGTAAAAGTAAATAATATGAAGTCAGATAAGCAGTGTTAGTGAAACAATAATAGGCCCTGAACATTAGTAAATAATAATAATAATAATAATAATAATAATAATAATAATAATAATAATAATAATAATAATAATAATATCGTAAGGTTATTTCAATACTTATTATGATATAATCATTAAAAAAATTGAAACGACTACTATTGATAGCAGGAATCGATAAATTCTGACATTATTCTAAACTCAAGGAACAGTTAAAGAGTATGAGGATGTTCGGTGGGAGGGAATGGATAATGTTGAGGAGTGTTGTGATCGTGTGTCTAGGTTATGATGGGTGGATAAATTTTGAAAACGGGACGCGAGATAGACAGGAGTGGAGAAATACAATATGTGAAAGAGGAGGGAAAGACAGTGGATTTTTCTACGATCTTCTAGACAAGTCAGGACAACACTTCGTGGGATGGTTTTACGTGATCAGCCCGCAGACGAAACGGACGCACATATTATGAACACGTTGCAGTCTCTGCGTCAAAGTTACGCTTAGGTCAGTAAACAGAATATCACAGTAATCGAAGTGGACATCACGAGTGTTTGCATTAAAATCTTTTCAGGAAAAAGGTTTTAATAGGGAAATAGTGAGGATATTTATTGCAAGTTTCTGTAACTTGAATGCTCCAGATAATCCAGAGAAAGATCTAAAACTACTACTGCCGACTTGAGACAAGGGAATCAGACATTTTTGTCATTCTTATTACGGGCAGACCTTCGCGTGACGCCATCGAATTTCATGATAAGTGAACGTGAAGCGGCCGCACTTGAGAGCAACAGCTGAGATGAGGTACATGACTGATGTGTTGTTGTATTCTTTTACTGCACGTGTAAATAGACATGTCGGCGCGGGTTCGATTCCACGCCTGGTCGTAATAGAATTTGGGACGGACAGAACTGACGCTGCAGAGAGTTTCTCATTTCCACAACTCTCCACCGCCCTCTAGGTGCCCTTCATCAGTGGCGGATAGATTCAGGGACGTGTAAAACATTTCAATACAGGATTATTAATACACGTCCATCACTGAGTACTGAAGTAGACATATCTTGTCTAGCCGTAGTGTAGCGCGTGAGTTGGTCTGTCTTGTATTATTTAGAATGCATATTACTGGAGGCGGCGTGGTAATAGTATAAGTTACTATACACAAACACTGAATTGCATTCATTCAGCGAAGATAGGCTGGGCTGTCAGTATAGCGTTGTCCCCAAGCAGACTAGATTCTCCTCCGTTACTATTGTGATACGCTACGAAAATGTTAACAAACATCATCCCATGCCTTTTGAATCTGTGTAGGCCTATAATACTTTGCACATCTTGGCTCCCTGACATGTAATATTATGGCAACACTAGTGCCACTCCATTCATTCATTCATTCATTCATTCATTCATTCATTCATTTTATTCCATAGATCTTACATGAGCAATGAAGCTTTAAGATGTGGAACAAGTCAAAATTTTACAATATTACAATTACAATTTTTACAAATGTTTATAGTTTTACAATTTAGTAATTTTCTACAATTTTTACAATTTTGTGCAATTTTTTACAATATTTTCGCGAGATGTAGTGAGATGAGGTGAGGTCCGAGGATTCGCCAAAATATTACCCGGTATTTGCCTTTTGGTTTGGAGAAAACCTCGGAAAAACCCAACCAGGTAATCAAATCAAACGGGGGTAATCTGATCAAAGGGGTTGATGCCGAGGACTCGCCATAGTACCAAGGACTCGCCATATGAGGCGGTGAAATGAGTAACTTACAACTAACTCCCTGCTTGTTTCATATCATATGGGAAATGCAGTAAACAAAAGAGCAACAAGGTGTCATGAGGGTGCGTTGCAATGAATTGAAATCACATTGAGATGAACAAGTAGAGGCTACAATATCTCGAAATATATTCATTTTAGGACCCATGTTTAAGATACTTTTT